>NW_005187644.1:762087-781287 GCF_000239375.1 Pundamilia nyererei | reverse complement strand
CCGCTCATATGTAGTGTTGCTGTGTGCTGTTCTAAAGTGCATTTAAAACTCAGGAGAGTTTTACTTGACATAAGTTTAAGTATAATTATTTTGTGTTCATTTCATTGTTTAGTAAAGTTTATTTACCGTACATGTTTAGTAATACATTGAACACAGGTTTTAATCACAAGATTATTTCTTTTTCTAAAAAATACTAAACAAACTTTTCACAAAAAGTAAGGTTATTTGTCATTGGAGATGACTTTGCAAGTTTTCGTGGATACAACCCACATCCACAACGCTGCTGCTCAACCCACAAATGCATTTACCTTACAATTGTGGCACCAGTCAAGGAGAAAGAAACAGGCTTTCCAGTGGTATAAGATTATAAATTGGGAGAACATCTCTTAACTGTCATAGATCCCAACTGAGTGAACAAAAACAGCCAATCAAACAAAGAATATAAAAAATCAGGAGATGCTTTTTGTCCTAAAATGCAAATCATTCAGCAAAGTAAGAGACACTTTAACCAGGTCAGTTCTGTAATTCCAAATTTCAGTCAGCTGAATGACATCTCAAAATTAAAATAAGTTTTACTAACAGACTGCTTAAATAAATTACAAGAAATCTTTCCCGACAGAGTATGGGTTATGTTAATACTGACCTGCAAGCTCATTAGAATTGCACAATCTCTGTTTTTGCCTTATGTAATGTACATACATATACATTTGCATGTTTCAGTAAATCACTATACCCATTTTCCATTTTTCCTGCTAAAAGTATTGAGAAAATGAGTGGTGACCCAACCTTCTGGACAGTACTCAAAAGAGTCACAGAATAAAATTTGACAGCCAAATGTTCACTTTTTAAAATGCAGAGCCGTTCAGCATAAATTGCTCTTCAGAATATCAACCAACTTGTCAAGCACAAGAAATGTACATTCTCTGCATTTAAAAGATTTTGTTGTTTTTTGACAACAAGTGATGGTAGCTCAATGAATAAGACACAGTATAACTGTTTGTGCATGATTTTTCACAAACATTTGACATTTTGACACCCTGGGTTAACTTAGAGAGTTAATAACTAGCTTTGTGTGGCCACTTATTGTGTGTTAGTTGCCTCTTTCAATCATCAGATGACAAAATGGTGATTTTATACAGGAGAAGCTGAAGACGTGGAGGCGTGTAAGACTGCAACTCTGCTTCCGGGTCCCAACTCTGGATAAAGTAAAAGAGACGGACAAGAGGCTAACACCTATAAAAGAGAGGAAACAAGTGAAGTAGCTGGGATGTTGGAGTGTTTCTTCAGTTTAACTATAACAAGTGGACTGATTTGGATAACACATGTTGGATTTGATAAATTGTATAGGAGGACAGGAAGAGTGGTGTGAATGTGAAAACCTGCACACCACTCCTCTTGACCTGTACAGGTTCAGTAAGACAGAAACTTTTGGGCTACCTCTTGGTCTCCTGTATCTCCCAAGAGGTTCATTAAAGCATTGATAAACCGCCAGCAAGACGACACCACTGCCATCATCGATACAGGCTGAAATATAGGTTCAAATTCAGAAAGCTTTAAAGAATGTGGTTACATCGGCTAATGATTGGGGCTTTAAAATATCTATTGATAAAAATAAGTGTATGATAACTGGACATAAAAGGAAGGGACCAACTAAAGATCTGCAAGTCTACGGAAAGGACCTTGAGAGAGTCAAGCAGTTCAAATTGATCAAGAAGCTGGATATAATTTGGTCGAAAACTCTGCACCACTCCAATATTGTCCTTTTAATAGAAATGTGTGAAATGCCTTTGAAAATGAGAAAATATAGGCTTGGGCTGAAGTATTTAATAAAAAGAAAAGGACAAAATGTAATAGTTCTGGTTAAAACTGGGCTAGCACTGGGAATTCTTGGGATCAGCAAAGAAAGTCAAAATCAACTTTAATGAGGAGTTGAAATCCATCACATGAAAAAATTGGCTGTTGGTCAGGTATACCATCATGGCTGATTCTAGGTCCATACTCAACAAGAACAGGAAAAAGAACTCAGTAGATATCGTAAAAATAACCTACTCTAGGATGGAACACCTTTGGATTGGCTATTTACAAGTTTATACAGATGGGTCAAAGGTCATGTAAGTAGCAGAGTGGCTTGTAGTGTGTACATACTGAAAACAGAGTTTTAAAAAAAGCTTGTGTATATCAGATCAGTTTTATGGGCTCTCTGGTGGGTTGAGGACCAAAGGCACGATACTGCATCATATATACAGTGATTCAGCTGCAGGTTTTTTAGCATTTAAGGAGCAGAACCAGACCTGACCTGACTCTAGAGACACCTCGATGTAATGCAGCAGCATGTTCATCAAAGGAAAAAGCTGTTCAGAGACTTTGATCAACTGGAAAAACTGTTTTCAATATTTTTAAAAGGAAAGCTGTTACATTACTTATGCAGTGCTAACCTGTAGAGAATATAGAGACCTGAGACTGAGCGTGTGGCTAGCTCGCTTATCTAGAAGAAAACTTGGGAAGTAGTGAACAGTAGATGGCAGCAACACGCCATTGTTTCATCTAGCCTGCCAAACCAAAAGAAGCACCCGCCTCTCCACAAAGCAGTAGTCAGACACAACACACAGGTTTACTTGCTAAGTAAGGTCAGCTGTACCAAAAAGGGTCGCACCAATAACTGTGGTTAATATGCACGACGTGGCTTCATTTCCTGCCATTTTTGGAAAACAATGATGTGTCCGGAGTCAGGTGTGCTCGCTGGCTCTAGTGAACCTTGACCTCCCCGTCAGGTAGTGATGGCCCGCTTGAAGCTGAAGCTCTGGTGCGTGTGTCAAAAAAATCAACACACTGCTTCAGAAGCACTGTGTCGAAGCTTGACTCGTTTGGCCAGAGTCACGTGATCAGTGACGTCCGAAGCTTCATTTAGAGCCTAACTGCTTCGGTGTCTGATTCAATGGTTTATAAGGAAGCAAATCATTCCCGGGATTTGTGGAGTGTTTTGATGGTGACAGCGAACCACTGATCATTCCACTGAGAGATTTGGAGCCAGCGAGGAATAAAGGAGGTTCTGTTGTGTGGGAGAATTTTGAGTTGATTTTTGTCGATCAGGTGGGTTTTACAGCTTTGTGTTCTGGCCGTTTGCTTTTGTTTTGTGCGTGTTTATTATATCTGAAAACGGGAAAAAGGTAAAATGTCAAAAATCTGCTTCCATAATATAAATATCATTAAATAACTTTAGAAAAACTTCCACTTGACTCTACATGTAATGTTGTAAAACTATATATTTTATTGTTTAATTAATCTGAAAATGTTAGTCTGCCAAATGTGCAGCAATTGAATTTCTTTATTCTCTTTATCTGATCGTTTGTGGGGCCCAGGTAGACTGTATAACTGCATCTCTACCAGTTTCTCTGCACTCCAGCCTCCTCTGTGCCATGTGAAGGGATTTTCCTTAAGGCAGGAGAAATTATCTCCATGAAAAGGAACAGGTTCGGCCATCGCACACTAGAACAAATTCTCTTCTTAAATAAAAATGAGAAAGGGTTACCTTAAATGCATCATGTTTTTAATTTGCAAGTTCATAAGCATTTTTCCTTTTCCATTTCACAATCAATTCTACCCCCAGGTCAAAAATATGTCTGGGGAAATTTCCCTAATATAATATTATTTATAAATACACCCGTCCACTGCCAGACTGCAACTGCACCTTATGTACATTCTGTAGTATTCATTCCACCTCATTTAATTTCTGTATTTTATGTATATAAGTTTAGATTAGTTATTTATAGTTGGTTTACACAGCTTTGTGCATGTATGTGTACGCATGTGTAATGTATATATAGACGTGTGTGTGTGTGTGTGTGTGTGTGTGTGTGTGTGTGTGTGTGTGAGTGATTTACATTGCTGTGCTTGAGAGCCACCATCTACTGGAACCAAATTCCTTCTATGTGTCTGCACATATACGATTCTGGCGATTAATTGCATACCTGCATGGAGGCAGGACCTCACAGCGGAAGCATACTCCATAATGTGTTTTACATTATTATATGTATATATATTAGAATTGTGGTATTTTTCAATTATTGTATTTACCAACATCAAGAAGTCACAAGCAAAGAAAGACCACACCATGCTGCATAACAAGGAGAGTTTACTGGTCAAAACAATTTATTAAACAAATAAAACACTTTTTTTTAACCACCAAAAAAATACACGTTCAAAGCAACACAACGGCGGCCCAATATCAGACAGAATTCCACTCAGTAGAGTGGGCAATCATAATGAAGCAGTTGGTTTTATTTTGTGGATTCACGCTGCTCTTCATATTTTAGGCCACCAGATGTCACCAGAGAGGACTGTGTTGAAAAGCTTCGAGTAATGAACCGTTTTTCAACACAAGCTTTCAGTGCTTCAGAAAGCGTCATTTGACCATCACTACCGTCAGGTATCAAGCTGGTGAGTTTGGCTGTGTAATTTACACACCTACATCATCGCATGAAAATCTCTTAAAAGTTTATTTTGTGTCACAGAAACAGTAATATTTCAAACTCTTTACCCGCCCTCCTCCGCCATTTGAGTTTTGGACGAAATGCATTCTGGGATATTTGGCTGCACGCTCGATAGAATGGGAGGAGCGAGAACACATCCGGGCATTTTGAGCGTACTTGGAACACTACTTGGTCTGCGACTGATGACGTATCACAACTCAAGTACATACAAATACGCATATTGAGAAATGGCCAGAGTTTTAAAGAGGAAGTGAAGAAAATATTCCCGTGTTTCACTTAAAAAGGGATTATGTTCAAATGAATGGTCATGTGAGAACATGCTAAAGACAAATCTAACTGAAGTATAATTACTTTAACTGAAACTTGAGTTATATCCATAGTGAATGTTCAAATGGGAAATTGATTTTCTATTTTAAGAATAACACAGAAAAGAAGAAAATGTAATGAAGTGATTTTGAAGTTTAAACTTAAACCCTGTATTAAATCATGTACGTGAAGTCAGATAGGCCCCATTGTAATTGCTCCGTTTATTATTACTAGTATTTTCCCCCAAAATGGTCTTTTTAACATGCTCAAAAACTCATAAAACTGCGATATTTTTGGTTAAAACTTTTGATTTTGCAAATTTTGTTGTACTTTTGCAAACTCCTAGGGATTTTATCGGCTCAACTTCATATTTGGTCAGTCTAAACTACAGAAACTGCAGAGCTTTTGCGTTTTCTTCAAAGGCGGTGGCCGTGGCACCACAGCGAATTTTGATCATTCGCTATGGAATTTTAATATGCTGTCACCCACACATGCATTATCCAGTCTGGACCAAATTTTTCATATGTGATCAGGCTTTGACCCTGAACACATTTCATCTGCCATATTTGACAATGGTCAAAGCGCCACCTAGTGGGAACAGTTGGTCTTGGGTTACATTAACCTCTTAAGACCTGGCATCCACATATGTGGACATCCCATTTTGGGTTATATAGACCAAAATACTCAATTTTGCTCTACAAGGGCCTGATATCCACTTACAAGGACATTATACTGCTACTGTTCTATCGAAATTTTAAACGAATATCCTCATATGTGGCTCTCATTTTTCTTAGAAACAAAAATCAGGTAAAAAAAATCTGGTAATTCTTTGTTTTTACATTCACTGGTTCCCAATATGCCCAAATATCAAAGAGAAATGAAAAATGCATGCCGTGGAAGAGTTCAGGTCTTAGGAGGTTAAAAACTATGAGTTTTTGTTAAAGGGTGTGAAACTGGCAGCTTTGGCAAATTTCAATATTTTCACATGAAGCTCGTAATTGCTCCACAGGCATGAGAAGATCTAGCTCATCTTGATTACCAGAGTGAAGAAACACAAGGAGAGGGGACCCCCATATCCTCCACAGAGCTAGTGGGGACAACAACATGGACCCATCAATCATCACACAGGATGGAGGAGGACAGCAATAGCTGGCTGACCTGGTTTACTTCATCTGAGGGCTTAAGAAATGATTGCTCCAGAGGTGTGGGTCGTCCCAGGGTTAACCCTGAAGTTGCCTGGACCAGCCAAAATCCTGCTTTGTAGTAGATGCCTCTGGTCAGCTGGAGCCTTTCTCAGCAGTTTGCCGTTGGATCTCTTTGCGCCTCGTTGGCTCTGGCTTCCTCCATGCTGGTCATTCTAAAACTGTATGTGGTTCAGAGCAAACCAGCTTTTGTGGTTAAAACTGGAATGCGAGTTTGTATTTTAACCAACTGACTTATTTTACTTTTGGTTTTGCAATTAATGAAATGTAACTTCACAAACACAAGAAATCAGTTGTATGCTGGTTTATAGCAGACAGGTATAAAGTAGTAATCTGTTTTAGGTACCAAATTTATAGTGAAGACCAGAAGTATTAAAATATTAAATTACAAATTTGGAAACAGAACTGTAAAAGAAACAAAATTATGCTCTGATTTTTTTTATTTTTTATTTTTACAATTTATAAAAAATAGATTGAATTGGCTAATAATATCGTCTTATTGTCTGTGCCAGTGGATATATGGAAAAACATAACTGAATTACTTTGACGATGAAGATAAAATAAGTAATATATATATTCTCCGGTGTCTTTATTTATAATGACCAAGTGTAATTCACAGAAGAAAAAAGGTATATGTTTCATACCAAAGATTTTGGTGTCACAACTCAGTTAAATCTGAACAACAATCTTCATGTCATTTATAGATTGCCTGTAGTCCACTGTCTACATCATTTAGTGTATGTTTGTAGGAACTTTGACTCCACCCTTGTAGGTGGACCTATGCTGCAGAAGATAGTATGAAGATATGAGATATTCACCTGAAACAGACCTACGAGCACTTTCTTTTAGAAACTTAATTTTACATTGTTGCTAAGATGTATTTACTAAAAATGTCACACAAATTCATAATTTTGAAGAGTAAACCATTTTATTACTAACACTGGAGTAGTTAAATTTGTTTATTATTATACAGAAACTAACTGTTTTACAAAAACAAAATGATACAATGTCACACATATGTACAGTATAGTAAATATACCATCTCAAATTGTACACAAAGTATTTACAATTCCACACATACTGCATTAAAAACAAAACTCCGGCTAATACTCTACAGACATTGAATTTTGCATAACATCAAATAAAACATGCCGCATTTTGAGGTTTTTCATCTTTACAAACCCATGACCATTTTTAAATTAGTGCAAGTTAACCACTTGTGTCAGAGGTTATGGATATATATTTTTAATAGTTTCATTCACACAAGTCAAACTAAAACCTGGAAATAATGGAAACCCGTTGCCTTGTTCCTCAAATACAGCTGACCTTCAGATGTTTCCTGATTGTGTTTGGTTAAAGGTATAGTAGCTGATTCTTTGACCGGATGGCTGTGGACATAGTTCTGTAGTATATCTTTAACAACAGTTCACTTGTGAGGAGTGGTGAGCAGACTTACTCGTGAGATGTTTCAATGCAATTCTGACACTGAACTCTAAAGAAATATGTCCCTTAACAGCATCAGTGACTGTATGATCCACATCTCATGAGTTTCTCATTGAGTTTTAACAAATTGAAGGGTCAAAAGAAAAAGAAGAGAGAAAACTTGATGCTGCATTTTGATCTTAGAGGAGGCCTAGTTACATAATCTCAGTGACTGCAGTGTGGCTCTAGAAAATATTTGGGAAAATCTGATGTCAAATAAGATTTTAACACATCACACTCGTGGTATCTGTTCAGTATCATCAGTAGCTTCGAGGTCTGGAGATGCTTCAAATGATAGGAAGGGCTTTTTTTTTTAGCAGTTATACAGCTGTGAGTCATACCACCAACACTTTCTAATGCCAGGATTAGAGACAAAATATTACATGACATCACATTTGATGTTTTTTTTTTGTTTTGTTTCTTTTTTAAATTCCCATTATTAAATTCACATTGGATGACAATCAATCTGACAGAATGGTTACCTTTTTTTTTTTTTACCTCATAATACAACTTCTACAACCAACAGTAATACAGAGTGCACTAACAGCCCATCTTTGACAGTCTCTAGTTTCACATCTGCCTGTGACCTGGAAATCCATCTCTGCATGAAAGTTGCAGTTCTCAGATGAATGATGGCGTGATTTAACTATACACATCCAGTGTATAAAAAATTGCATCCATACATTCTCGTCACGTCAGTGTGAATTTTTTTTTTTATAAACACTGACGTTCATGTTCATTGTAGACAGGTGCTGTGGTGACTCATTTCTCCTTGCATTTGCGCCGCCACCACTCATGTTTTGGGTGTAAGGGGCTAAGACTATAGGAGAGGATTTACACACTGGAAATGAGAAAAGTGGATGAGGGAGCTAGGGTCAGACAACACTTTTCTTGTTCCCAGCAGCCACTTCCTTTTAAATCCATCCTAATGACATCTCACAAATCATGAAAGGCACCATGCTACGATTCGTCAGGAAGCAATATTGATGGATCCAATTATACGTCTCTGTCAAACTAAGGCAAAACATTTTGGTCTCTATTACCATCTATTCTGACAGAATGAGTATTTCGGATGGACAAATTGTGTAGCCTGAAGTTGACATAGAAGAACTGTCAAGTGTCCAGAGTTACCTGCATTTTCAGCACTCTGACCAGAAAGCTGCAAGACTGAAGCCCACTGGAACATTCAGAAATGTTTTTTTCCTCCAGGCCCTTTCAGATTGTACATCAATGGAACTCTTTGGGCATTTATTAACTTCTGGTACTTTAAAACTATGTTAGGACTTCAGCAATACATATTTCTTGTTTGAATTTGACTCTTTGATTTTATACAAGAAAATCTGTTAGCGATGGCCTCATGGAGGCCAACATAAGAAGTCACGTTTCATGTGTTCATTTATTTAACTAAACATCCTTCATTAAAGGATTTCTCTATCTCCTTTATGACAAATCTCATGATATACTGACTGAAAGAGCTACATGCACAGTAGAAAATAACATCCTGTCAGACCACTACAAGACAAGGAAAGAAATCTGTTGCGACCGATTCACAGATGTATCAACAAATGACATTAATCTTTAAAAAATATGTTTAAAATAAATTCATAGTTGTTCAACAATACTCAACTCTTTTTATGCATAGATTAAAGTGTTTTGACTAACTGCACAGATCCAGGACACAGTGTCACTACAAATTTTGTGATCACTTCCAAAGCAAGTCATTTTCTCAAAACAGCTACAGGTTCCAACATCCAGATCAGCCTGCAAGGCAGGTCAAGTAATCTATACTGACCGTCGTGACTGCTCGTGTTGTCAGAGGTTTATTGTTATTGTGAAGAGTAATAATAATAATAATGGAAAGACAATAACGATAGCAATGACTGGCAGTTTAAAAAACCCAATAATGAAAGAGCCAATAATTTTTAATGATTTAATTTTAATTGTGAACAATTTTCGGAGTATTGTGACCAACATATGTAGTGAGTGGAACAGTGTGAGTGTAAAAGTAAACCATTCCGGTTTCTTATACTTTGACACCATTGCACGTAGAGACGTGTTGGGTTGTACTGCAGATTTGTTTTGTTATCTCACTTTCTATTACCACATGCAGGCTGCCCTGAAAGTTAGAACTGCAGTACAGCATCTAAAACACAACAGCATGCTTTGAAAACAGTCAGCAGTGATGCACAGTTCCCGTGATATGTAGTAAATGAGCTGAAACACAATTCTTGTTATGTCGACCGTTCTAAAGCCACACAGATGAAAAGCATTTACTACCACGTACTTCCCCCAAAGAATCTGCTCAGTCTCTGCAAGTGAAGACCTGTCATCTCTATGATCATGCGGACTGGGAGCTCTGGAATTACTTTAAAGGACTGAAACCCAAACCACATTTTATTTCACCATTTTTCAGTAATGCTAGAAAACCATACCAAATGGAGCGGGGTATGATGCCCATTTCTTTCTGAATACCTGATCTTTTTTGTGGGCAGCTACATATAAAGTAAATGTCCAGCACTGTCAGTTGCCACTATAGTCAGTCACTTTGTCACCCTCTTTGATCAAACATTTTGTTCTCAGAAAAGGTCAAAGGAGCTATAGAAATGAACCATAAGTCACAGTCTTAGTGCTTTGTTCTGCTCTGTGACCTATTGTTTTGGGTAATTTTGTAGAAAATTGTCTAATTTTACACTTTTTGGTACTGCTGTGAGCTATCAGGCGTATATAAAGATAACATGACACCTACATCTTGGAAACAGGTGCTTCTGACACTGTTGACATAATTCAGAACCAGTTTCTGTCCAGTAGATGGGATTCAGACATGGTTTTAAGGGCCGGGCAGATGGACGATTACTTAATACTCCATCTTAGCAAAGACATCTGGGGATAAAGCAGCTGATGGCTATAATCACAATTTTAAAAAAAAAAGTCTGTTTTAGGCTTATTTTCAAAATCAATGTTTATAAGAACATGAAAAGTAAACACGAATATTATTATTTCAATACTGGTAATGTTTGCTGATAAAACAAAGTGTTTGTCAATAAAATACATTTATTTTGAAAATCATCCTGAATAATAAAGGTAATGAGTTTCTGTGAGTAAAGCTAATATTTAGTAATAATTTTGTTATGAAAATGATGATTGCACAGCAAAGATCACTGAAAGCCCAAAACAGCAGAGGCTCAGGACGTGAGCTACGGCTCGTTTATGAGCCAAGTAGAAGGCAAGACTCTGGCTGCATGACAGTGACGAGTTTTTTGATTTTCACTTTCGTACAGAAGGGAACAGTGGTGACTTTAGTCAGATTTAAAAACAGAAGAGCACAGTCAACTCCTCTAACAGACGAAGCTGCTTACTGGTTGGACTTTCCTTTCAAGGATCCAGCTCAGACTGCCGAGATGAAACACACCTAGACACCACTATGAGTTAAATCTCTATTTGAACAAGTAACTCAGAAGTTGGCCACATATTGCACCAAGCTGACAGTAATGTGTTCTTCCGGTTTGTGTGAAGGAAAAAAAAAAAAAAGGTAGAGGTTGACAAAGTTTGAGAGTTGAGGATTATTGCCTATTACTCAATTTTCGTGGTCCATGTGTAAACAAATTTAATGCTATGCTGCTAAAAAAAATACAGTTCATAATAAAATATCAACAAAAAACACGAGGACAGAAAAACCAAACAAACCCGAAAGCTCGCAGCTATTTACAGATGCATTTTCTCTAGTGTTTTGCAATCTTCATGTTGAAAGACAGTTTATGGAAAGTAAATAGATGATTCGTGTACTATGATCTACTTGTACAAGATAAATATTTTCAGGCAGCAGGGTATATTGATGATTGTATATTTGATGATCATTGGAGGCCTGTCGTGACATAGCTTGGTGAACTTGTGAAGATATGGATGGCTCGCCTCCAAGATTAGTACCTGGTCTTTGTCCCCAGCAAGATTTAAATTTTACTTTACAAATTGTACACATTGAAAAACCCTGACAAAGGCACACCATGGAGAAAACATCCACATCTAAATTAGAACTAAGGACTAGTTATACATAATCTATGTAACATATGTACAGTACTGGGAGAGGGGAGCTGAGATGTCCAGAGAAGAGGTCTTTTCTCGCAGACACACCCAATCACCTATTTACTGTTGTCGTTTGGTCCATCTCACTGACACTGGAATATTTAGTCTGGAGGAAGGCCAAGGGACTTGCCTGAAGTCAGAGACTTCCTGTTTGGACTGTGCCAACCGAGACACATCACAGTCGACATCCAAATCCATTCACACCGTTTTCCCTTCAGTGTTTTCCACTTAAAGTGTGGCTTCCCTCACTGCAGGACAGTTAAAGTGTTTCCAAACACTGTCCCTATGAAGAGAAGGAGCCTGTCTGACACCATGTACTCTCTAAATTTAAAGATTTGAGAAAAGAAAGAGAGAAAGAAAACAATTATAATGATAAAAAAATTATAAAATAAATAAAAATCAAGCAGCAGAATTCAAGTTTGCCCTTGCTAATATTCCTCCTTGTTACGAAACACACGATCACCTGTTCTGCCAAAGCAACAACCGTGAAGGAGGAACTAAAGAGTAAATGTGGAGTGCAGCATGAGGCCTGGCAGGCCTGGGACAGGTGGAGAGGGGGAGAAAGAAAGTATATGTGTGACGGGGCAGCTGTCTTCTCTGGTCGATCAGACAATCTTCTTGATGCTGGGTCTCTTGAAGCTGCCAGCACTGCGCTGCTTCTGGACCTGACTGGCTGAACCATGGCGAGTACGACCTCCACTGGACAAAGCTGAGCTGGGGGACAACTGGACATTCTCCTTATCTACACCTGGAGGAACACAGGGATGACAGGCTTTAAAGGCATTCCCTTCGTCTGGGATTGTTTTCTCGACCATTTCATTTTTCTTAAAATCTCTTTAGATTATATTGTTATTGAGACCAACCACATGTTTCTAATCTTGGGAAATTATCTAATTAAAACATTTACAAGTCTGATGAATGAAAGGTACAGCGAAGAAGACGTGGTGCAGCGGTTAGCACTGTCGCCTCACAGCAAGACGGTCCTGCATCTACATCCAGGGGCCCTCTCTGTGTGGAGCTTGCATGTCGTCTCAGTGTGTGGACTTTATCTCTGGTATTTCGGCTCCCTCCCAGTCCAATTTGCATCTTAGGTTGATGCAAATTGTCAATGAAAACGACTGTCTCTCTATTTAGCCTGTGCCTTATGACTGCTACAATACATGGATTTATGGATGGATGCTAACAGTTTGAGAGTGGTAATTCTTTTGGTTAGGTAGACTTGCAGAGTTTGTAAATGTGTTTTTTTCTAATTAAACAGACTTCAAATAAGCTCTTTGAGTTTCTTTTCCTTTCTATACTGCGTTGCATTTTAACAGAAGTTTTGTTTTTATATGTGACATGTATTCATTGTACAAATAAAGTAAACTGCCACTCACTGTTAATTTCTTAGTAGTCTTAAAATGTCTATATTATATCCTTCAACCTCATAACAAACTGTTGAAGAATCAGGTCAGGACAGTGTCGAAAGGTGTTCTTTGTTACATCCTGCACACAACACAAGGCCCAAGGCAGACCTGTTGTGGAAATAGCTATAAACCATACCTCACAGTGGGTGCTTATTTAAGCTAAGGGTGCTTCCTGGGTTGAGCATGCAGAAGACGGAACCGCCCGCTTATTATGAATTTGCAGCAGCTCGTCTATTCTTAAATAGACGAGCTGCTGATGTTACTGTAGCCTGGTTCTAGAGATAAAGGTGAAAAGGGAAACAATGCAAATTTAGTATTTTTTAACCACACTTCATCAGGGCTGCCAGTGTAGTGGAAGGTTTGGTAGACGTGAGTACTGCGTCAGAGACTTTATTGAGATCTCTTTGATCGCAGGAGTGATCATGTCGTGCAAGTCAGAACATCTAAAACATCACCTCTCCCATCACTGACTACTTTCCTTTAGAAAGTTGTTTTTAGAGCAACTTCAAGTAACATGAACCGTTCTCTTTATGTTTCTGTGAATCTTCTTTGATGATTAATCACTAACAGATTAACTTTTTTGGTTTTACTGTCTGTAACACAAGACACAGACAGACGACTGACATGAGGTAACACTACGCATGTCTCAAAGTCTTCTCTTTGTGCAAAAAAATAATTCTAGTCCAAAAAAATAATTCTCAGCATCTAACCCCCTCGAGATGATTCAAGAAAATTTCCTGGTAAATATTTAACCCTTTACAAGAAATTTCTTTTCAAACAAAAGGAGGTAACGTAGGACAAGAATGTGACCAGCTTTCTCTCTGGACTGTGACTTGGATGAGAACATTTTGATTTGATTTCACTAGATGATGAAGTAAAACATGTAGACGAGGTGAAAAAACAGGAAGCTTTAATACAGAGAGTTAGAGTGACTGTATGCTTTTTGTTGTAGAGAGAGATGGACACCTGGTGAGTGCTGTGAAGTGGCCAGTGAGGTCATCGAGTTTGACAGGTTGAGGTTGGCAGTGATGCTAAGCTGGCTCTGGCTGGTAGGAGGGTAGGGGGAAGTAGGTGTCCTCAGTTGCTCCTCCCCTCGTTCCTCGTCAGCTGCTGGCAGGTAGCTGTCAATCAATGCCTCCAAGAACTTGACAATCAGCTCAGCGTAGTCTGGAATCTGGGTTTGCTGCACAAACAACAAACACAATGAGCAACAGCAGAGTCAGGTAACAAGGTCTAACAGCAGCACAGACGAGGTTCATCCTCAGTCAGTGAAACCCAATGTCGTCTGCATAACAACTGCAACCAAATGCCGAAAGAGCCTAAGAATCTGGCCCGTGTCAACACTTTATCGGGTGGATTTTTCAGATGGGATGGTAACATGCTCTGTTTCACTGGTTATAATTAAAATTATTTAACATTGCTTTACTAATTGCGTCATGAAAACAAACTGTTGGTGGTGTTGACAAAACTGCTGTGCGCATGAGAGGTTTTCTTAATTTAGACATTTGATTACCTCCCATAGACACTTTTTATTTTGAATACTTGCTGGACTCTGGGCTTTCAACAACAACTAATTCTCTTTCTTCAACCTTTCTGTAGCAGATTTCCTGGTGTGCTGAAGAATATTTTTGTGACATGACCCAGTTTTTATCAAGTTTTAACTGTCAGACAGTTGGCCCCTTGACTCTAGAATATACAGAGGAGTTGATGGTCAACAAGGTGGCCAGATGCTGTAATTAATGACAAACATCTCCAATTTGTTCTTGTTTATTCAAAGAAAATGGTTCCAGAAGTCTTGTGGTTTGCTCTGATGTATCTTTACAAACCTAATCAGTGCTGCAATGTTCATTTTAGAGACAAACGGCTTTCTTCTGGAAATCCCTCCAAACCAAGCCACACTGGAGTCTTTCTTTACTTGTACTGTCATAAACATTTAACATGCTACCTGAGGCCTCTGTAGCCTGCCTTTAGGTATTTTGCAGTTTCACTAAGTGCAAACCATTGCATGGTTTGAGTTAAGATTGGCAACTGTTTGAGTCTTTCCACTAATAAATAATAATGCCAAAACTGGATTTCTAAAGGTGCTGACACTTTCTGATGATTGGTTTATCAAGTGCATTTTATTAGCAGCACCTGGCTGCTACTCACACTCTGAATTCTTTTGGAAGGAGTAAGAGTGCACGTATACAGGACTGCATAGAGTTCTTTAAACTTAAGTGCTGTATTAAAAGAAGAATTTGAGGGTGCAAAACATACACAGTCATGCCTCAAAAAAGGCACAGGAGATGCGATGAGCAGAAAGACTCGGATAAACTCAAATACCGATGACTAAAAATAAGTTTTAAGTCTAGTTTTAAAAGACTTAATTGAGAGAGCAGATTTGACCAACCACAGCAAACGTCCGGTCCCCTCTGAGTTTAAAGGTGCTTTCACACCTGATGTGTTTAGTTCATTTAAATTGAACTATGGACTGGTTCTTATATATCGCTTTAAACAACTCATTTACACCCATTTGCACAAGCACTTTTTTCTATGCTCTTTCTACACAAGTGATAAGATGGAACCTGAGGTACACAGCAAAGTGTTGCTGTTGAAGAATAATTTCCAATGATGACAGAGAAAGTTTAATTTTTCAGGTATGAGGTAAAGCGCCCTGAGGCAACTGTTGTTGTGATTGGTCCTGTATAGCAAAATAAAACTGAACTGAACCAGTGTAGTTCTCTGCAGCTGATACCAGCACTAAAGTGCAGGTTGAGGAGGAGGATGGTACAGTCCCCAGAGTAAACTGACAGGAGCACATCATTGTATACTTTTAGCAGGGCAGATTCTGTTGTGGGTAGGGATGGGTATTGATAAGATTTTCACGATTCAGATTCCATTTTCGATTCTGTTTAACGATTCGATTCTTTATCGATTCTTTTTAAAAAAGGAGAACACTAAGGTCGATTAGCTTAGAACTTCGTTTTATATCTTCTCTTTGAACAAGATAGAAATTTAGGAGTAACATGGCCTTACAAACCCAGCAGTGAGATCTTAAGAGTTCCAGCCTACGGCTCTTCAATGGGTGTCACAGGGTCCCCAGGGAAAAAAATTGTAAATGTAAAATAATAAAATAAATATTCTTCTGTAGCAATAACAAAGTATAGCATAAATTATTCTGTAGCAATTACACAAGAATATCCAGTAATGTCCCTGCCTACAATTAAACAAATTCACTTACTGAAAATCATCTGCTGTGGCAAATGGGTGCAAGCCTTTGACCACAAACTGAGTCTCTGCTCGGTGACATTCGTCTATCCTGGCCTGAAAGGAGACGCTACCGATAGACTGCAGCGAGAACTGCCAGCATCTGAGCCAGACTCTGTCTCTCTCATCATGGTCACTAAATGCACAGTAATGGCAGGTTTTGTAATAAGGCAGATCGCGCTAACATAATATGCTCTGTTAGTTGATTATTTACCTGCCGCATTAACGGGAGAGGACGTGCAAACGTTACCGCTGCTGCTGGGCTGAGATTCACGAGTCTGGAGCGAATTAAAAACACGACATTCATTTAAGGTCATCGTGTGTTTTGTGAGCAAATGCTTTTGCATATTCGTAGTGTTTCCTCTCTTAAATGAAATATCTACTTTGCAAGTATTGCAAGTTGCCCTGTTGTCATCCGTTCTCGTAAAGTATAACTTTTGAGCGTTTGAGCCGCCGTGTTTCCTGCCAGGTAAATGACGCTCCGCAACGTGGTGACGTCATTCGGGGCGACTGGAATCGATAAGGGAATCGTTTACAAAAATGGCAAAAAATTCCAAGGAATTGAAACAGTGGGAACCGGTTCTCAACAAGAACCGGGTTTTGATACCCATCCCTAGTTGTGGGCCCTGAAACCCGACTGAAACATTTCAAAAATGTTATGCAGTAAATATGGAAGAAATTGATGGAGAAGGACAATAAAACACTTTCTGTGTGTGTTTTTGAGTGATAGAGTCTGTTAGATAGAAATAGAGCATTCATACGGCCCCTGAACATCTTTCTGTATAAACTTACGTTTTGTAAGCATATGTTCTCCCAGGATCTTAAACTGGTATGTCAAAACTAAAAAAAACATTCCAGTCACCCTCAGAAAAGAGTAGAAGTGTAAACATTAGGATTCCATGCTGAACCATTCAATATCAATATATCAAAATGGGCAACGTTTAAAAATAAAATTAAAAAACATAAGAAAATAAATAAATATTCAGTCAATTAGTCATTTAGTCAGCATTGTCAATGCAATTCAGGAGTCTGTATTATTGAGTTCTGGGTTTTGCTAGTTTTCCGAAGCGGCATAATCCAATATCAACATGAAAGCAGACCACAGATCATTTTCAGCCTCTCTGCTACTTTTTGGTATTTATGTATGTGCTTCCAAGAGTTGATGCTTCATATTTCAACACACCAACTGACAACCTGGTTGTAGATCTGCTGTGTACTTCCTTAGTAAGCTGAAATTCTACTGCAAGGCAGCTGAAGTGGCCCAAGTGAAAATAACTAACTGACAAGAGGAAAATGTTATTTGTACCTTAGAGAAGGGTCCAGCAAACCTCCAAAGTCCATTAAAGCCAAAGCCTGTGAATTGAGAGAAAGGAAGAGAAGGGAATGAAAGTAGTGAAACATCTTCATAAAGTTAAAGACGTCCAATTGTCTTCTTTTTTCTTTAGCTTCTAAGAACGGGGGAAGACAACTCAGTGAATAAATATCTACAAGCTTCTATCCATTTTCAGTACCTGTCAGCATCAGGTGACATAACTAAGTGCAAAACTAGGAAGGCTGGCATGTAGAGCTTGTAAATCAATTTACTTTGTAAATAGGAAGGTTGGTACTGGGGGGGTGACTCCTCATGGTACACCACACTCTGGACAATGCCGTGGACAGGGTTCAGGAGATTGATATCCTGGCACATGGATAGCACAGTGTTGATCTTGGAGTCCAGTAGATTGTGGCTGAGAGGGTGAACAGAGAAAACAATATTGGGGCACATGGTTATGCGGTTATACAAGTTAGCCTTTTAAAAAGCTCAAGGGTTTTACTGCTAATTGAAAGTATCGAGGTACATTTTCACAATTACCACAAAGAGTGTAAAAATGAGAAAAAATTTCCAGCATTATAAAATCTTAGTGAAGCGAACACCTATAGTAGAGTTCGTCTGTTCTGATGTAGGATATATTTGTTAAAACCAACATTTTAACTGAAAATATTGGTTAGAAGGCGCTGATAACCATTCAGATAAAAGACTGAGCAAGCTGCATCCTATATGGAACAATGGCTCTTTAATGAGTCTGGGGGTGGATTGGCAAAGTATTGGATTGGAAAGCTTCCCTATCTAAGAGCAAAATGAAGCCTGGCCTACCACTACAGAAAATCAACCATTGTCCAAAAATATCCCAGGATAATTTCACCTAATCTGAACAAGAACAGAAGACTGGCAGCAGCCATTTGATCCTGTCTGCTTATATTGGGTCCCAGTTATAACCATGAAGACTTTACCTTTATACTCAAATAATATCTGAAAAATTCAAAGGTCACATTTTTCAGGTCAAACAAACAAACAAAAAAAGTAAACCTCAAGATAACCAGGACTAGACATGTTCATTACTTACACAACTGGAAAAACCTTTGGGAAGACAACACTAGCTTCAGCTAAATACTCATACAGAATCCGCTGGTCAAAGTCATCAGTGGTGTATTTGACCTGGGTGGCCTGAAAAACAACAACAAGAGTGAAAAGTGAACATGAACTGAAAGGTAACAGCATATAAAGTAAGCTGTATGGTGTGTTTCCTCACCAGCACAGTGAGCAGCAGAGCCTGGATCTTTGGGTCGGTAAGCACCTCCTCGTCCAGCAGAACATTGGACTCTGATACAGACACCTTGCGAAGGTGAGAGTTTCCAATTCTCTGTGTCTCTGTAATTACAACAATCAGGTATCACATAGAATATGTCCTTGAACAAACTTCAGAATCATATCAAACATAGAAGGATGTGCTAGGATCAATACCTTGTGCTATACTCTCACCTATCTCATAGTCGTTCTCTGCTACACGCCTCATCTTTGGAGGGGTAGTCATGCCTGACTCCATTTCTGGTCTCTTTGGTGCTTTGGAGTCTGATATGAGATGATCAAAGCTCTTCCGGGTGCCTAGCCAACACACACACACACACACACACACACACACACACACACACACACACACACACACACAC
>NW_005187644.1:735542-762045 GCF_000239375.1 Pundamilia nyererei | reverse complement strand
ACACACACACACACACACACACACACACACACACACACACACACACACACACACACACACACACACACAAAAGACTTGAAATGTGGCGATTTAACACAGATATTCGGGGGGTCCTTCTAAGGAAAGACTGACAGATGTAACAAAAACTGAGGGATTGGACGTACCCAAGAGCTTCTTGGTGTTGGCCTGTGAAGGCTGACCCATGTCGAGGCTCATCGACTTGCGTGTTCGAGGGCTAATCTGGCCCATTGTTGGATAATGAGCTGAAAGGTAGCGCTCTGAAACCTGAGGTGATGTCCACGGCTGAGTCTCATTCAAAGTTCTGAGAGGACAGTAACAGAACAATTGTTAGCAAGTAGGTTACAAACTCATTTTTAACCTAGAAATTCCACAATGGAGGAAGGTGGACAACTGTCCCTAATGACAGATAACTAACCAAACAGAATTGTGGTTCTATCTTTGGTCACGAAACTAAACATTGGACTACTAACTAATACTTACAGGAATAGAGCATGAAATGATGCCGCAATCAAAAAACATATCCGTGCCATGATGGGAGAAAAGAACCCCAAACAACACCGACAACACACACACACACACACACACACACACACACACACACACACACACACACACACACGAAAAGTAGATGGATAAAATGGAGAGCAAAATCCAATCGAGTGTCAATAAGCTGTTAAACCTACTGTCATAACTCCGTTTCTCAGATTTAGTGTACTCTGCAATATGACCTGTCCTGAAGTCTCTAACATTGTGTTTAACTGACATTAACAAATCAGTTACTGCAAACCTTTTAAGCCTTAATTAAAAAAATTGAAATAATTTTAACTGGCCCTAAACTGAAATGCGTGTTAGGGACACTGGCTGAAAGGGGTATAACCACCAGTTAAAAGTTTTGTAGTCATTTTAGATTCTGGATTGCACTTTAACATCAAATTGACACTGCCTAAGGGAAGCATGTGTAATGTAAACAGAATTGGTCCTAGCACTGAACCCTGTGGAACTCCATAATTAACCTCAGTGTGTGAAGAGGACTCTCCATTTACAACAAACTGGAGTCTATTAGATAGACATGATACAAACCACTGCAGCGCAGTACCTGTAATGCCTACAGCTTACTCTAATTCTTCTAATAGAATATTATGGTCAACATTGAACGCCGAACGGAGGTCTAGCAGGACAAGCACAGAGATAATGTTACATCTGTGAGATGATTATGGGTCATTTCCTCTCTAATGGTTAAAATTTTATTTGTGAAATCATGAATTCATTACTAGTTAACGTTAAAGGGATGGTTGGCTCAGTAGAGCTCTGACTTTTTGTCAGCCTGGCTACAGTGCTGAAGAGAAACCTGGGGTTGTTCTTATTTTCTTCAATCTGTGACGAATAGTAAGATGTTCGAGGTTTGTGGAGGGCTTTCTTTCTTATAAAGCAACAAACTATTTCTCCAGGCTAAATGATGATCCTCTAAATTTGTGATACACCATTTCCTCTCCAGCTTACGAGTTATCTGCTTTAGGCTGCGTGTTTGAGAATTATACCACGGAGTCAGGTACTTCTGGTTTGAGATACTATTTTTCACAGGAGCTACAGTATCCAGTGTCATACATAGTATCTATTGTTCAGCACTTTGGTCAGCCTTGTGTGTTTTTAAAGTGCTATATAAATAAACAATGATGATGATGATGATAGTAAGGAGGTAAAATTATTAACAAGATAATCGACCTCTGTTGAGCGTTCAGGTAGCTGCTCTGCTCTGTCTTGGTACAGGGCATTGAAGATGATAACAGTGGGTGGATTATATTCTTAAACTTAGTTACAGCGCTTTCAGAAAGACATCTACTGTGAAGAAACCTACTTCCCACTGCTGTGTAACCAACTATTGTAAATTTAAATCAGGAAATGATCAGACAAAAGAGGGTTTTCGGGAAACACTGTTAAATGTTCAGAGTTTTTTTTTTTGCCATATGTTAAAACAAGATCTAGAGTGTGAGTAAAGTGATGGGTGGGTTCTTTTACAATATTAATATAACTAATATAAATTTAAGCTTTTTTTCTGCTCAAAATTCTGATTTTGTTGAAACAAATTGTTGGTTTTAGTTGAAAACGACAATTGTGATTTTCTGATGTCGGAGTTTCCATGAAGGCATCTATTCACTGAAAACTGTTTTCTTTGTATGAGCAGACCTAAAAAAAGAAACTAAACAAATGACTTCTGCATATTTCACAGACAGACAAAGTTTGCTACTTGTTTGAAGAAGGAAGGCTCTTATTTCCTCATTACGAGGTGACGATAGTTTTAATGTAATACAAATGAAGTGCAGCAGCTGAACAACAAGCATTAAAATATGTAAAGCAAGATTCCCTCATTTTAACATTGCATGTTCCCCAACTCGATGGCAAAGAAGATGATTGTCTTTACACAGTGTTCAAAAATACTTTCTGCCAATGGTTCCTCCACAGAGAACTGTGCATGTGTGTTAAAATTATAGCCAGCCATAGCAAGTGATATTTGGGACAGAATTCAGAAGTCACTGGCCTTCTTGGGCTTACCTGTCTGTAAAAGTTTATTTTTGGCTTTAAAATTACTGTAGTGATTTGACAGAGATGTGCAGAGCACAGAAGAAAAGTTTAAAAAATAAATTAACAAAAAATACAGGTGGTTCACAGCAGGCAATTTACAGCATTTTATAATAATGTATACATTATTAGTAAAACTATTGTTTCAAATTGTCTTATTAAAGTATTTATTTATTTATTCATCATCAGTTTTAAGGAGGCCAAGCATCTCTACACACATTTGTTGTAGCACAAGTAGAATACTATTGAAAACAGAAGCATCAGTGAGCAGACTGATGCTCTTTAACTAACTTCCACTGTAGTTTGTTGTCCTTAGTTTTTATTGTCTTTTAATGAGCTCACCTGCACGTAGGATCAGTCATATGACTTGAGAAGGTGTCCATAGGAACTGGGTCCATGGAGAGGTCAGAAATTAACAGTGACTTCCTGTGTTTGAGGCTGCAGCGACTTCGGACCTCCTCAGATACAGTGAGTAGTGCTACACAAAACAACAAAATGTTAGTTACGATATCATAGCTGTTAGAAGGGCACATCCAAACCACTTCAACTACGCAGGGTTAACAGCTCAGACATTGGTTCAATATTAATGCTAAGATCCTCTGATATCTGAGTTAGCAAACACTACCCAAGTTCCTCAACTTCATCACATGATGACCTCAAATATCCAGCAAATGAAAGGTATTTCAAATGTGTGAAAGTGCTGAAAATTGCAGTAAAACGACACTGAACATCTTATGTACCAGCCAGATAGGCCACACTCTGGGTGTTGACCTCAAACTTGTCACATTTCAGATGCTTGCTGATGAGAGCCAACAGTGTGTGAAGGATTCTCACTGTCCTTGCGACTGTGGTGGCTGATGGGTGCCTGTAGCCTGAAAGACATGTATAAAACATGCTGAGAAACAGAAAGACAGACGGCAATGGAAATGTCATTGTGTACAAAAACAATCAAACAAAATATAGTGCTGAGGGGGGACAAACCCACACACATAATAAAACGCGTTGCTTTTCACAGTCACGCTGTGTGACTTCCTTTCTTAGATACTGTAGTTAAATGCAGACAGCCATTTTTAGACATAGCACTTCCTATGTACATATTCTGAAGCTTCATTTCTAAAATCACACTGACAGCAGATTTGTGTGTCTGTTTAACTGTGTTTTTGCAGACTAAATATCTACAAACAAGTGTTTAGAAGCATGACACACCAGTTTACCTTTGAGTAGGTGGCCCACCAGTGCAAAGTTAAAGTTGGCGCTAAAGTTGAGTCCGACAAAGTGATCCATCTGCTTGCAGTGCCATTCTAAAGGACGCCTGATCTCCATGAATACTTCTTCTGGACTCTGCAGGACAAATTATATGTTAAAAAAAAAAAGACTCCTTATCAATGGCCATGTCGATGTATGGCTACAATATATTTCCTGCACACAGATGTTACTTTTGGCTACATGATGGAAGTCTAGTGCTAAATACTGAATCAAATATCTCTTTAACATACAAAAAAGACCAATCAGTTTTTTAGCTCCTGTCAGAGAAGTTCTACATAAAAGTAATGGGTGATGTGCAGTGCCAGACGATATTCTGACTGTCTTATAAATGAGTGTGTTTACGTTCACTTCAATAACCTGATCACAGAGGGAAACCTGAGAAACACTGCAGTCATCTGGTTGCTTACCATCACCACTACCCACTTTTCTAAAGTCAAAGCGTGCCTACAGTGGATGAGCTGAAGTTATTAGCCATATTCACATAAACAATGTTCCTGGGCATTGTTACAAACTAAATTATACATATACAAAGCAAAAAGTAGATTGTCACCCGATGGATGGTCTTTAATTCAAACAATATACAGCTGCAGGAATGAAAAAGCAGTAAATAATGCTTTTTACCTTATCATTGAAAACACGCATTGTGTCCAGAGTGTGGAGGTTCTGCTCCAGCAGGGCCGTTCCAGCTGAGTAAAGGTTGACTTCATCCAGCTGCAGCACAGCTATTGCCACCCAGAACAGAGCTTTGTGCATGGGAGATTCCTGGGAGATTAAACAAATAAAGACAAATTTAATTAATATTACAAAGGGGATAGTGATAAACAAAGAGCCAATAAGGTTTTACTTTATAACAATATGATGTACAGAGTTACCAAGTTGAAAAGAAAGGAAAAGATCAAACAGTTTGAAACAATTTGATTTTGAACAGAATTGTGAATTTCTGAAAGGTTTCCCAACTGTGACAAAAAGTAGATCTATACTAGTTGAATACCTTGCTGAGTAGAGGTTGTAGCTTAGTCAGAGCAATGACTGTGGCCTCTATTAATACTTGGCTGTTGTAATTGTCTGGCCCCTTCAGACAGCTCTCTAGACCCTGAAATAAAAAGAAGAGTGAGTGAAATAAAAAGAAGGAAGAAGAACAAAATGTTAAACATAATTTTTCAGTTAAATGTTACCGTTTACACCGTACACAATGCACGGAATAAAGAAGTCAAAGAGACAGTGAAGTAAAATTCACAGGTGTATGTGAAGCAGCTTTACTCTACAAACGTCTATGTAGACACGTAAAGGACTGAAACACACGTTCTGTTCACGGATCAGACTGCATGGTAAATGACTCAAGGCCCTCACCCGGTCTATGCTGAGCAGAGGGCTAGCCTTGCTTAGGATTCGAATGATCTGCTTGATCTGGCCATGGCTCACTCTTTTACTGATGCAGCCAAACACCACCAGTGCTCTGGGCTGAAGAGATGGGTTGTATTGGAATGCAAACCTGGAATCCAAAGACAAATAAATACCTGTTCCACACTGAAAATCTATGCAACTGAATGAAAAGCAATAGAACACAAGAAGATCATACTTTTGTGCAAGTTCTGTCCACTGGTCTAACCACTTGCAGCTTGGTATGTCCCTCATACAAGCCTGGACCAAAAACACATAACTCAATCAGTATTTAATAAACTAAATACAGTAATTAGACAAACAGTCAATTTTATAATAATAACTTTTTATTAAACGAATAAGGGTAGTAGGAAGGCAGAGAAAAAGCAAAAACATGTAAAAATCCTGATTTTCTCAGCTGACCTCCATGATTTCCAGTAAGGCCTCAGTGACGGTTTCGAGGGAGGACAGTGCAAAGGTCTCCCTCTCATAAGAGCCTGGTGAGAATGAGCGGTCTCTGTAGCTGGAGCGGAAGGCAATCACAGCGGCTGATTTGACTTTGCTGATGCCAAACAGCAGGTAGAACTTGGGCAGGGAGAACTCAGTCAGACTCAGCCTCAGAACCTGCTTTGTTTCCTCTGTATTCAACACAAAAACATGGTTCTTTTTTCAGGTCACAGTAGCTTACTCGCTTTTTGTTTTGTGTGTCCATTGTGTGCCTGCACGCCATGCAAGCTCATGCATCTAGCTTTATGAAGATACCTCCCATTATTCACTGACCAATAAAGAAGAAAACAAATGAACAAACACTTCCTCACCACTGAAGTTGAGCTGAGAGCAGGTGCAGAGGGAGTGGATAATGTTGATGACCAAACCGTGAGTGGAGGCCCTGAGGGACAGAGGCCCAGTGGCTACTAGCAGGGTTACCACATGGAACAGATAAGGCAAGTGGGCTGCCACATCTAAAGAGTTGTTGAAGGACAACATGAGCATGTAGCGAGCCAAGATGGCAATGTCATCCCACATCAGGTGCTGCTCCAGTGTTGGCGTTGGGGACAGACACGTCTTGTCGATGATCTTACACATCCGCCCAATGACCTACCACAAAGAATAGGTGTAGAATCATTATGTCTAGCATGTCCAATTTAGGTTATGTCTTAGCATCTCATTTGGGTTAAAGGTCAGGATCAAGTCCTTATTCGCTCCGAAGCTTCGGCTCATTGTTTGCTGCATCTGCTTCTAAGCATTATGTCACCGAGTTCAAGGTGTCACTTATGCTATTATCTGAACATTGCCTCAGTTGCGTCCTGCAATTAACACCATTATTATTCATTGTTTTTTCTACAGTGGACACATGAATACAGATGCTAGCTAGCCACATAACCTTTTGCAGTTTTTTGTTGCTTATTTTCACCCATTTTTCAGAACTGAAAGTTGAAAAAACAAAAAAATAAAGCTTGGTCTGTTGGTACAGGGTTAATGATGCAGGTATCAGAATTTGTTATAGAATAAAATAATAACTCACAGGAGCAGAACAGTTACGATAAGAATGAGTGGAAATCTAGTCCCCAATAGTAAAATGTACTGTATTGCATATGAGATCTGATTTATGACATGAAAAACTATCCAATGTTTGCTCAGAGGAAGTCCCATGGGCTCTCCCCATCCTCCTCGTCTCCCCTGCAGACCTTCAGTCTGTGCAACATAGATTCATAAGATGGAATCTCCACGTGAGAAACCGTTTTTAGAAATGTGTTGCCTTTTCCAGCTTAATGCATCTGTACAATAGTACAGTTACTAAGTGCCTGTGAAAGTTGTTGGGTGTAATGCATGCCTTACATCAAACACTTTATTTTCTTCTATTTTTCTTCAGATTGGATACCTATGTTTTTAGAAGGGCAGTTTCTGTCATTATCAAGACTTTATGAGCATAAAGAAAAAAGAAAAAACAAAACAGAGAAGAGCACATCCTCACACCACACCCGATCTCTAAGAAGCTACGGTATTAAAGACGACTTCCACAGGGGTTAACTGGAAAAAGTTTACTGGGGGCATTACTCATGATATTCAATCAGATTGTGAATGTCTATGTTCTCCGTAGAAGCCTGTGGAAATGTCACTGAAAGCCACTTCCTCCTGCTGCTTTTTAAAATTTCAAGCGATCAAACGATTATTTAAAGAAAATGATAGAAAAGCTTTATCCTTACACAACCACAACCGTACATTAAGGCCTTATAAAATGTATCTCCTTGCGTAAGCTAATAATAACTTCTCAAAAATTTTGAACTCAAGTAAAATTTTGTACAAGTAAAATCATGGTTTTATAGCAGTGCTTAATGCAAACTTAATAATAAATGTATCACTAGTAAACTAATAATACTAATCATGACCCTTATTAATCATTTTGGTTATGAAGCTGACATACTGGACTATACAGCTATTCTAACCAGTTAGAAAATGGCATTTATTCATGTTTTGGGAGACAAAGAGTTCAAGAACAGCAAACAAGAAGCCATTGTGTCCAGTAGGCTGTACTGCCATGACATCATGCTGTAACTCTACAGATAACACCAGGATAAAGACTCAAGTAAGACGTCTAATAGCTATGTACAATGCTCAATTTTATATATCGTTTTTCAAATTCAGTACAATACTTTAGTAAGACCAAACTGACCTGCAGAGAAAAACAATACTACAACTTAAAGATCAATTTTTTCTTAGTCAACAGTTTTCACAATGGCCACTATTGAGTGCAGTGATGGTGTCTGCTATAATCGGAGCCAGGGCCTTGGGTTTTCTTTTGTGTCTGCCTGTGTATATTGTGTTTGTTTATCCAAACAGCAGCTTGGATTTGGAACAACAGCACACAGATAATGGATAGTGATTAGATGAGTTTGTCTCTTTAGCTTCTACAAATCAAGAGTGAATCCCAGCTGGATTTATTTCTTCCATCAGTATGTAAGTAATTATTAACTGACTTTAACATTTAAATATATTTTATATTTTAGGTTTCTGTGTAGGAGTAGGAGTATGCCCTTGACCACCAAAATCTAATGACTTTTTCCTGAAGTCTAAAGACTTTGGCCAAATTTGTAGAGATTTCTTTGAGATGTAAAGAGAAAAAAATTAAGAATTTAAGGGACACTGTCACTGTAACCTTTGACCACCAAAGATTTGATGTTAAAAACTGTGGGACAATTATTGTAGGTTCTTTACAATTTAACGCACCATGAGGCAACTGTTGTTGTGATTTGATTATATAAATAAACTTGAACTGAACTGAATTGGGACTTGATAGACAACCCAAAGATGCAAGTCCTGTGGCCACTGTGGTTGTCAGTGTGGAAACATAACAAAGGCAAAAAATTGTCAGCTGCCTTGGCTCATGTCCATGTGCATTTCTGCTTTTAGGCCACATGATGTGGTGGCTTTTTGTTGATTTGTTTTTCTGTCCTTAACTACAGGCTCTCTGTTTCGACTGATCAGTAGCTGGCAGAGAAATTTTGCTCTTTACGTACAGCTGTTCTTCTAAATGAAAACTGTAGCACACATAGCTAGAACGTAGAGTATGAGATCCAGTTGCAGCACAGAAGCACGTTTTAAACTTGCAGCCTGAAAGCATTAATCATTAATCCATAATTTAAACATAGTATATCCTTTATTAACCACAACCAAATGAGCTGACCTGGACCAAGTAGAAGTGAGTCTATTAAGAAGTGTTAACACCAGGTCAGGGTTTGTGTGTGTCGGTCTATGTGTAAATATCTATATCTAGAAGGTTTGATGTTAAATTTGTGGGCCAGTACATGATAGGGTACTGCTATCATGCCCTGGCCCCGTTGTGCCATATCTACTGTCTGTAGTTTCAAGACAGTGGGTAGCTGGCTCAGTTGATGTGCATAAGGCTGATAATGCTATATATTGACATATATCTGCCACGCATTGTGATATATTGCATAACACAATGCAGCATACACAGATAATAAAAGCACAGTGCTCAGAAACAGAAGAGTTTGACAAATGGCAGGAAAGTGCATTGCAGTTCCCCAAGTGGAAGAATATATAAGCTCTCTTTCTGATGGACGTTTATTGTTTTATATTTTTCCAGAACTCTTTCAATATTCTTTGTAACAGATGTGAATCAGCACAGAAATGCCCCTAGTGGGAACAGTATGTAATTACTGAATTTCTCCTTTTCACCTGATTTTGATATTTGGCAATGAATGAAAGTTCTGTAAAGAAAAGTAATTACTTTATGAAAATAAAGTATTTCGTCCACTTCTTATGTATATTAAAATGTATAGGATAATGAGCATATGTGTTTGTATGAAATACAATGTAGGATTTGTCCTGTTTAACATAATGCGATGGTTTTTACAACCGCTTTAATTGATCAGTTGTTTACTCAAACAACCTGCTCTGCTCATTTAACAGAACCCCAAGTCACTTTCCATCATCAATACCATTAAATCCTCTCCACGAGTTGCAACATGATTCAACATGATTATTTTCTGTGTGTATTAGTTGCCAATGTGCTCTCACCTTGTTGGAGACCAATTTGACATTTCCTGAGGCTAGAGCCACTGCAGTATCAGCCATAACCTCTGCTTTGATGGAACCCAGGCCTCCTGTGGCACTGGTCTTAATAAAGCTGTCTAAGACCACATCCAGCAGGTCTGTTATCTGAAGGTGAGATGGTTAGAAGGCCAGAATCCAAGAGACACATGTACTTATTTAGCTGCTGAGGGGCTGGGTAAACTTACCTGGCCAAGGCTGCCCCAGATCTTAGCCTGGATAGAGGGATACATCTGTTTTTCATTTATTGTCATGGTGATAAGTTTGTCCAAAATGGCAGTGACCCGCTGGCGCTTGGCATCGTCATTGTGCTTACAGAAGCGGACCAGGTTGAGCAGCCAGGGTGTCATGTACTCCAAGCAGAGATGCTTCAGCTCGATGCCTGCAAGAGAACAGCAGCACTTAGAGCTTACGGTTTATTTTAATGTTAATAATATATCACTATATTGCCAAAAATATTCAATGGTCCTGTCTTCAAACACTTATGAACTTAAGTTTATTTATTAAGCACTTTTCACAGACAGCGGGTAACAACAGGCTAAATAAACAAGAATATTAGGTGCCAAAATAGACAATATAAAATATTTAATAATATACAGCAAAGTTAACAGGTGGCTTTAAAATAAATTAATCAATTTAAATAAGTAAATAAATACATTTCTGAACAGAAAGCCGGATTAAACAGAAATGTTTTTTTTTTAAAGAATCAGCAGAGTCAACCAAACACAGCTGTGGTGGTACACTGATCCACAGCCTTGGTGCCACAGGCTGAAAGGCTCTGTATGGGGAACAACCAACCGACTCGGAGTCTGTGAACGTGGACAACGAGCAGCAGTGTATTTTGTAAGAAGCTGAGATAAATAATCTGGGGCCTGGCCATTTGGTGCTCTGTATCCTAAAACAAGAATTTTAAAATGAATTCTAAAATCTATTTGCGAGCCAATGTAGAGAACATAAAACAGGAGTAATGTGAGCATGCTTGCTAGAACGTGTTAGCAGTCTGGGTGAAGCACTTTGTATAGCTTGGAGGTGAAAAAGGGATGATTTGTCCAAGCTGGTAAACAGAGCATTACACTAAACGCGATGACACAAACGCAGTTCAGCTGAGGAGACCATATGTTGCAATTTAGAAATGTACCTTAAATGAAAGAAACAGGAACCAGACAAAGGTTTTACATGCAACTCAAATATTACTCCAAGGACAGAAAGAAGCAAGAACCTGACTGACTTCAGAATGTAGTTCAAGAGGAGCTGCAATCACGGTCTCAGTCTTGTTGGTGTTTAAAACAAGGTAACAGATAGAGAGCCAATCTGAGTTAAGTAGTGGATTAGGGTGGACCACCTATCCAGTAGATGAGTCTTAAAAGACATGACAGCTTATCCATCGTATGCTAATGACAGCTGAATATGTCACTGGCATACAATGGATAAGAAATGTCACTAAAAGACTAAATAAGCTAAAGAAAGCATGTAGAAAGAAAATAATAATGGACTCAAAACTGAACCCTGTGGAACCCCGCAGGTCAGGAAGGAAATGTTAGAGGAGAACTTGTCTGTTCTAACAAAGAAGGTCCTATCAGATAAATATGAAGAAAACCATTCTGGCTTTCTTTCTCTGGCAGAGCCATATACACCAGCTAAAGCTTTAAGCCTGTTAATCCCTGCATCAGAAGCCATTAGAAGATCATTACAGACCTTCAAAGGAGCGGTCTCAGTGGAACGCTGCCTCTGAAAGCCCGACTGAAAAGGGTAAAAATATGTAATCCGCATAGTAAAGATCAGAACTGATTTTCTACTATTTTTTCTAGTAATTTGCTTATAAATGGCCTATTGAAATAGGCTTAAAATAATTACTAGTAGAGCTGAATTCAAGATCATGTTAGAATAGGAAGGTCCATCCCCAAACCAGACTGTTCCCACAAAGTTGTGAGCATGAAAATGCCCTAAATGTCTTCGTATGCTGAATCAATGAAATGAAGCTCACAAATGAAGAGCTGCTTTTACTGGAACTAGGGGCCTGAGCACAGCTCTTGAAAAACAACAACACCACAATCAACGTCCACCAAACTTAATACTTGGCACAGTGCAATCAGTATCTTTCTCCTGGGAGCTGCCAAACCGATATTCGTCAATTGGATTGCCGAAACAAGTGTTTACTGCTCTAGAGTCCAGTGGCTGTGTGATTTACACCACTGCATCCAAAGCTTTGCCTTATACTTGGTGATGTAAGGCTTGGATGCAGCTGCTCTGCCATGAAAACCTATTCCATGAAGCTTTTTGTGCAAAGTCTTGAGCTAATTTGAAGGCTTCATGAAGTTTGGAGGTATGTAGCGACTGACCATACAGAAAGTTGGCGACCTTTGTGCACTGTGCACTTCAGCATCTACGTAAAATCATAAACCATATTGTCATTCCCAAACGCTCCCCTTCCCACCACAGTTATGTAAAAAAAGAAACAAAAACCTTAAAACTTTATGCATTTCAGTGAGGTGAGCTGGTGGCGGTATGAGTACAATGTATCTATTCCCATTTAGAGAGGTAACATCTTTGAATAATAAACTGACGCAGTTTCATGACTGAGTGTATGTGAGAGCTTATGTATGGTAACCAGTACGATGGTAAGCAGACTTACTAGACTTGCTGAAGCCTGAGATGCACTCCTCCAGAAACTCCAGAGTCAGATGAGGTTCGTTGGCTGCCAGAGTTTTGCTGATGGAAACTATAAAGAGCGTATTGTTGGCTGGGATGCAGAGACCTGATGTCTCCAGCAGCTGGCCCTCTATCTTCAGATTAAAGGTGCAGGTCAAAGCACACAATAGGTTGTAAGCTGCAGATCTGGATATGAAACAGATAAGTCAGTGTAAAAACAGTTTTAGTCTTTACTTTTACAGGTTTGAGTTGAAAAACGTGTTGTAAATGAGTAGATCAAAAGTTTTATTTCAGGTCGGTGAAGCTCAACTGAAAACTGGAAAGACAATAAGATGTGCTAAAATGTTCGAGTTTTTCCTTTGAAACTGAACCACTTGCATTGGATCAAAAATATTTAGGCTCATGTTCAAAGTATACATTACTGCGCAAAAGTCTTGAGCCATCCCTCATTTCTTTATATTTTGCTAGGTAAATGGGAAACAGATGCAGTAAGCTAGTGAGTAAAATACAGGCAAAACAGTGTTTTGGTCCACCCATATTTTTTTAACAAAACCACTTTTAGGGAAGCTTTCTTGTAATTTCTTCAAGTAGTCTTCAGGAATACTTTTCTGATGTACAAGGACTAGACTAAAAGTAAGTATTTAAGTAAAAAAAGGTGCCATTAAGAAGACATTAAGAAAGCCCAGAAAACGATTGCTCATGTCTGGTTCTTTCAAGGAAAACAAAGAAATGAGGGGTGGTTGAACTAAACCTTTATACCTTAAACACAGTGTATATAAAAATGAATGTATCGCTAATCCAGTTAACTGCTGGTTTCTGAAATTTGACTTTGAAGCATTGAGTTTTTTGACCACTGCTATAGTTTTTGCTTTGTATTAGTTTTATAATCTAATTTTCATCTACATGGGGCTATAATTTATGATGTAAATACAATGTATTCATACATTGTAGTACCTTCAAATTTATGTTTTCATAGACATGTGAGCAATAGGGTTGTTTTATCAAACATTTATACAAGCAGGAGTCACTAAGTTTAAGGTGCTTCTGCATTAGGTTTACTTCCAGCAACCTTTATACAAAGTCTAAACTTTAAACCTAAAGTATGCTCAAATATTCAAGTGTCACTGGTTCCGAAGCAAAAAATCTCAGTTATATTTTAAATTAAACACATTCTTTGTTATTTTTACAGACCTACTTTATTCCCCATAAAGCCAAAGAATTTGGCCTAGAATAACAAAACAATGACCCTACAGGACAGACCTGAGGCTGGGGTCAGAACTGCCCAGGTTGAGAAGAGCAATGTTGAGGAGAGTGCCAGGCACATCTTTTGGTCGGATTTTAGTGTGCTGAGGGATGGAGTCAGGCTGCGACAACTCCCAGCGTGTCCGGATATGGATGATAGACTGAACTATGGCATCACACTCCTGGTGCATGAAAGTGAGGGGTGTGCCCTGGTTGGCCATGGTGAGGGTGAACTGACTCTCATCCACAAGGCAAATCTCCTCAATCTCGGAGGCATAATATACATCGTTGAGGAAGACAGGCTGGCCAAGGACGCGGGTGCGCTCAGCTGAGGTCACCTGAACGGCTGTTGAACCCACCTGGTCAAGAAGAAAATAAAGATGGTTAAAGATACACCTCTGTTACGATTTTAGTGATTTAATATGTTTATTTAGTGGTAATATTTCTATGTTGCTCATTTTTAGTGCAAGTTGAAAGCTGAAACCTTACCTTAATTGAGACCTTGGTATCTTTGTGGGCCAGTTTGAGGGCATTGTGGAACACTTTAAGGTCTTCCTCCAGTATCAGTGTGGCTGCAGGCAGCTTCTGTTGGTCAGGTTCAATGTGCTCTGCCAGCTTAGCTGGAGAATCAATGAACTGGAGCCGCTTGCTCCCTTTTAGGCCTGTCAGCAGCCGCTCATGATACTTGGTGTACTCTCTTACCCAAGTGTTGCAGTTGTAGACATAAACAGCTGCCACATTCTCATATGCAAAGCCAGGAAAGACAACAAACCACTTAGAGAGGAAGTCAGTCTTGAAACGATTGCTGGGTCCAACATGTGTTAAGTCTACCACTATCTCATAGGGCTTAGCATAGTAGGGTTTTAGGGTGAGAAGGACATGGTAGATGAGCAGGTCACCATTGATCTGGCCCGTTTTGAACCTAAAGAAAAGGGGGAAAAATTAATTATGGTTAAATACGAAATAGTTTTATTTTTTGGATCAGTTGTATAAATGTGAGGCTTAAATTGTTCATTGCATTCTATGTGGTTGAACTCTGAAAAGCTTCATTTCTGAAAAAGATTGCTTCTTTTTGTCTGTCCTTTTTTGTAAGAGCCCTGCAAGCCTCTGTGGTATCAAACCCAAGGCTCTGAAATAATCACACCCTCTGCAAAAAAACAAACAAACCAAAAGACAAAAAAAAAACCAAGCAGAAAGAGGGGTCAGGAAGTGACTTCAGACCATCTCAACAGTCAGTTTGCAGCAGGTGTCACGTGCCATTTCTTCCCCAAGACCTCCATAGGACTACTTCAGGTAAGAATTTGTCATGCAGCATCTTTGAATCATATTAAAAGTACAAAAGTCAAGCATTTCCTTTAAAAAAAAATTAATTTAACTAGAACTGTTCAAACAACCTTCTGATCATGAGCTCTTGTAGTGGCATTCTGGAATAACGTTCTACATTTTTTTTTCAGCTTTACTTTTTCTAAAACAGTTTCTGAATTTCAGAGATGATGGAAGGTGCAAAATCTCTTTGGCTGTTTCTCCTGCTCAACCACCTGCCACTCTGCCCTGTCGGTGCTGACGCAGTCCTTTCAACAACTCAAATATATTCACAAGACTATTCCCAAGACCAAAGAAGCAGCCCCACACTTGCTGTGAGTACTACCCTCAGAACAAGTGAAGACAAAGACTCCATCAATGGCACTCGTGGTGACTGCTTGGTTGACACTGAGATGGGTCTGATTGCTATAAGTTCAGCTGGAGGTCTCATTGTGTGCTTGCTGGCTGCTACTGTGGTACTGGCATGCCAGGTCTGCAGCCTTCAGCGCCAGGTTTATGGCCCTCGCACCTCACGGTCCAACATGGACTTAGTAAGCAGTACAGGCTACTGGGGCACAGACCAACCAGAGATTGCAGGCCTGGTTGGACCATATGATGCCAGTGTCATGCTTGAGGAGGTGAAAGAAGACAAGACTGAGGAAGAGAGGCAGGCTGAAACAAAAGGAACAATGGAGGACGATGGGGCAGGACTCAAGGAAGGGGCAATGGCAATAGCGTTTGATCCTCAGGACGATCAAAGTCATATGCACAGCTCCAACTTCAAGGACTCCTGTTTGGAGATTCCCAGGGATTTAGAAGACATGCCCCTTGTTGTGTAAGGAGGTAACCCTACTTCAGTAAATCCAGTCACATACACAACTAATCAGTTTAGCTGATTTAAAATATATTAACTTGGCTTGTTTCAATCACATCCTTTCCAACAGAGATGCACCAATTGTTAAATCATGGGCAAATATAAAATGAAATAAACGAATTATATTAATGGAGATTTTTTTAAATTTTTAATTTGCTCTTTTTTTGGACAGAAATAAATAACTTTGAAAGTCTTTCAAACGCATTCATGAAACGGACACAAGGAAAGAAAAAGCTATAATAGAGTGGTGACTGTTTTCTTATTTGCTGAAGGCAGTCAACAAAGTGAGAATGGAAATTTGGTTAATAAACTGATAATTTTGTTGTTGCATCACTATTCCTGTTTATTTTCATCTTGTTAAATGTAGGGCATCATATGCAATTTACTACATTAGTGCTGACAGAATAAAGAGCTTTGGGTGCACACACCAAAAAGCATAGTTTTTGCTTAGATAAGGATACCTTTAACATGTTACATAGTTCTATATCTCGTAGTAAATCTTTAAAGCCTGGTCCTGAGTGTTCAATTAAAACAGAAAGAAAGAACGAAAGAAATAAAGAAAGAAATCCTAACTTTTAAACACATAACATAGCACGGTCCATATTTGTTGTGCGCATGATTTGCATCAGTAACATAACATAGCATAATAACTTACATAATGAACAAAAAGCAGATTAACAAAAAGAGTTCTGAAGAGATAATGGGCTAAATTGATAATAGAAATGCTGGAAACTTTAACTCTGAATCTGTTTCAGCTATGTCTAATCTTTTAAATGAATTTTCAACTATTTAATTATTGGTTATAACTTAAATACTTGTAATATTTGCCAGTTTTTAAATAAATTGACCTTTGTATTGTGTCAGTGTTTCATGAGTCAAATCAATATTTGTCAATTATGAGCCCTATACACACACACACACACACAGAGAAAGTTGTGGTCAAAAGTTTCCATACACTCGTCATGGACATTTTGAGCTTTAAATGATTTCTTTCCATTGTTGTTTTCCCCTGGTCGACTAAGTCTCATCAATATACCTTCAAGGACTAAAAGAAAAACACACACAAAAAACAACCAAGAACTGGATGTACTGTAGAATTTATTTTGGATTTCATAATCATACATGACCAAAAATGTGCACACAAGTTCAAATATATATATATACACCCCCCACTAATATTTGGCTACATGTTCTTTAGTTGCACCTAGACCAGATGCTTTTGGTAGCCATTAACAAGTGACAATTTGGGTGTTTTTCAAGAGCTTGGCAAAGTGGTGACACATCCAAATAACTTTTGTAAAACAGTTTCAACAGATTTCAACTTCTTGAAATCTGCACATCTGTACAAAGGCTCCAAGAGATCTTACCAGCTTTGGAAAATCAATAGTTTCTTGGACTCGTAGAGTATTGGTCAATGAAATAAGTATTATCAAGCTATTTCTACTATGCTGACAAATACAAACTATGTCTTGTTAAAAGACAACACTTTGAGCTTGAATATATACTTTTGACCCTGTGTGGATTAGAGAAAATCCAAAATGTATTTGTGCAATGGCAATTATTATTCTTAAAATTTTTAAAGATCTATACTATATAATCATTCGACAACAAAACAGGCCACAACAGTGACTACTTATAGAACTGTTATTCTGCTTGATTAAATAACATGTACAAGCCACACACCTGTCAGTAACCCAGAAAAAAACCCCACCCATTCCTGTTATGATACAGTTCTGATTAAAAGTTGTTCTAAACTTCTAAACTGTATTGAAAATATGATATTTTTTGCCATTTTTCAAGTACAATACAGTTGTATTGTACTTGAAAAATGGCAAAAAATATCATATTTTGCATGGTTGGATCTTAACAAGGATCCAAATAGATCTTCAACATAAAACAAGAAGAAATGGGAGTGAGGCATTTTTTTTGGAGCACACAATTTATTGAAAACAATGCTTAAATTGAAACAGGCTGTTTTACAGCTGATCAAAAGTTTAGGGCCACATGCCTTAAAAAAGCCAAATCTGTGCAAAAATGTGGATTCATTGTCATCTTCTGTCAGGTAGTCAGACTGTTATGACGTTCTGATGGCAAAGGCAAAAAAACTTGACCTTTTTGAACGCGGTCGGGTTGTTGAACTGCATAAGCAGGGTCTCTCTCAGCGCAACATCACTGCCGAGGTGGGACCCAGTAAGACGGTCATTTGGAATTTCTTAAGTGATCCTTAGGGTTATGGAACCAAAACGTCAAGTGGAAGACCGCCAAAAATTTCACAAGCACTGAGCTGGAGGATCCAATTGGCTGTCCGTCAATACACTGGACTATCCTCGACCCAAATTAAGGCCGTTACTGGTGCAGACTGCAGCCTCATAACCATCAGACAGCATCTGAGGCTGAAGGGCTTCAAAAACGTTACTGACATGACAAGCAGATCCCACCTGACATGTTTTCTATGCGCCACAGTGGAGGGGGCGCCATAATGGTCTGGGGTGCTTTTTCCTTCCGTGGAACAATTGAGCTTCGGGAAGTGCAGGGGCGTCAAACGGCTGCTGGCTATGTCCTATGTGCACGCGCGTCCTAAACCTTTGATCAGCTGTCAAACAGCCTGTTTCAGTTTAAGTGTTGTTTTCAATAAATTGCATGCTCAAAAAAATGTTCTGTCTCAGTCCCATTTCTTGCACGTTACATGCTCTACTTGGAATCGTGTTAAGATCCAGCCATGCAAAAATATGATTTTTTTTGCCATTCTTCAAGTGAAGTGGTCTTAAACTTTTGATCAGGACTGTATATGCCCTCCTTATGCAGTCAAAATATCTCTGACCTGTCAGGGCATGGGAAAGTGATCTCTGTTTGTATGTTTTTGTGTATCGCAGATCCTGTAGATTTTGTGGTTGAGAATGCAGTATGATAACAAGGTGAGTTTACCTTTCACAGGCATCAATGGTGTGGCTTATAAATGTCCTTACCTTACTCAAACTATGTCCTAAAAAAGACATGAGCTGCTACCATTCTGCTGTTGCAGTTATGATATGTTACTGTTCTAGACATTTAAACTTAAAGAATGCCTTTTCCTTCTTAAAACCAAAGAGCACTCATGAAAATTTAAAATTCACACTTTTTAAAAGTCAATCTTTAGAATTTTACAGATTAATTCAGCATTGTTTCAGCAAACATTTTTAACGCAAGACTTGGTTGTAAAACATGAACTACTATATTTAACACAGGACACTGAGAATGATTTCACGTGTCACGCTTCCTGTAAGTGGTGCAAGAATCAGTCTCGAAATTTCAGCAGCGACAAACTGTCCAACCCCCAAGATCTTACTTCCTTAGAGACAGCAACTCTGCCAGACAGCAACAGCAATATTCAGCTTTTAATACACCCTGGAAGGACACAACCAACAGCTTGGAGTGTTCACCTGTGTACAGACACTGGTATGTAAATCTAAATTACTAGATTACTGATAGTTTTGGGTCCAACTCACAGCTTGACAACTTTAAATTGATGATTATGTGAAATTGAGACATATCTGTATCTATACACACACACACACACACACACACACCTAAAAACTAAATGTTATGTGTAAAATGTTATTAAACAACAGAGGATACATAAATGTAAATTAGATGAAAATGGTAAAAGCAGTGTTTGAAACTGGTAAATTGCGTACCCTTCAAACCTATGGTGGATTACGAGCATTTTGAGGAACTTACCATTTCCTAAAACATATTATATTGCATATCACTAAACGTTCTTTATTCAAATGATACTGCTTCAGACTACGTGCTCTGACAAAATAATTTCCTCTGTTCTAGCTTCAGAGACACAGTAGCCATTCTGAGGACAGCAATGACCACAGATTTTACAAGCCTCACGTTCATATGGCTGCTGCCACTGGCAGCAAGCAATGCAGTGACATCAAGCAATGCAGTGACATCTAATCAAAGTGAAGTCTTCAGCTCTACGGTAACTGTAGAATCATTCTCTCACAATGAGCTGACAACACATACTCAGGCATACTCAGAGAAAATACCTGCCACGAAAGACGCACAACGAAGAAGTCAAACAATGCCCTCGAATACGATCCTACCTAATACTAAGACAGCACCAGCTCCTACCAGTTCTGCATCGCCTCACTTAAACAGTACTTCCATGGAATCCTTAACAGAAATACAATCTACAGTCATCAAATCTTCAATGACAGATCTAACTGGCACCCCAGCAACACCTACAAGTGTAACTCCAGTGATAATCAACTCAACCCAAAGCCAGAAGACATTAAGCACACACGTTAGGAGGCACACAAACCCCTATCCACCTACATTTTCACCGAAGTCTACAAAACTCATCTCTACTACTAACACATTTACCACACCTGAAGAAGACAAGTCTGAAAGCATGAGTCCAGCTACAGGTGATGATGTGAAACATTCCACAGGCTTATACAAAACTTCCTCATCCATCAACAATATCAGAAAAAGGAAAATACAAGAACCTTCAGAAACAAAGAAAACGAACCATGGTAAAGTAGTGGCCGGACTAATCGGTGGATCCCTGTTAGTGATGATGGTAGGATTCCTGATCATCTTTATTAGGAAACGGAAGCTTCAGAAGCAGCAGGTATCAACTACAGACTGGGCGGGTCCTTCACCATTTCTAGAGGGTGGAGCTAACAATGGCCAGGTAACAATGAGGCCACCTAACCGAATTTCTGTAGCCAGCTTTCTACCTGCAAGACTGTCCAAAAGATTGTCCTTGCTTCCGGAAACAGATGAGGAGTTAGAAGACATGACTCAAGTTACTACATTTGGAGATAAAAACCAGGGGACCACATTTGGCCAAACAGTCGATGGAAATGATGGACCAGAAAGCAATGGGACTAATGCAGTTTTTCCTGAAATGAAAACCACAGTAGACATCGGACCAGAAAGCAATGGGACTAATGCAGTTTTTCCTGAAATGAAAACCACAGTAGACATCGGACCAGAAAGCAATGGGACTAATGCAGTTTTTCCTGAAATGAAAACCACAGTAGACATCGCAGAGACTGCTGAAAACTGTGTTTCGGCTGTCTCTTTGCAAACTAACAACCCTGTGTCCACAAATAATTCAAGCCTCCGTCAAGACCTTTCTGCAAATCAGTCAAATCAATCTGAAGTCATGGAAAATATGTCTGAACAAATGAACAATGCCCTTATGGAACCTTAGGCGAACTTGATCTCTAAACAAATCCAGCAGATGTAGGGTACCAGTTATAACACCCTTCATTGGTTTCCTGGTAGCAGCAAAGGTAACTACAAAAACAGGAAACCATGTTGTTAGTGCATTCGGAAATAATTGAGATTGTGTGATGTTAACCATGATTTCTACAGCAAAACCTGAAGAACAACATAGTAAGGTTGATTAATTGTAGTTTTCTGTGTTAGTAAGAGTAGGAATATGCAAAATAATAATCATACGCTACATGTAGGGGCATTTTCTTGCTGCTAACAGATAATAACATTGCACAGCAAGAAGTTTTATTTACACTGTGTCATGTAACAGTGTGAATAAATACCATACCATGATGTGAACAGGAAGCTTCCTTTTTAACATTCATGTGAATAAGATCTGTCTCATTTCAAATATCATTCAGTTCGCTTGGCCACATCAAAAGCAAGCTCTGGTACATACATGCCTATCTTAATAATATCCGTTTTGCACAATATGGCATATGCGCAATAGAAAAGAAAGAAAACTAAATATCCCCCAATAAAATTTCCTGTACTTACAATTGCATGTAAGAATCTGGAGGTGCGCTATGGCTTTAGTTTCGTTTAAATGACATTCAGAACCTTTCTGCAAACGTTACTTTTTATCTTTAATTCCAAAAACAATTAAGCTCATGTAAACCTCAGAAGCACGTTTCTCAGGCAGCCTTTTATAATTTAGTTCAACATTAGTAACAGTGGAGCTTGTACAACTAATATAATGCAAATAAATTGTTTTAGCTCTCTGCTCGATTTGCAGAGAATTAACTTATTTCAAAATAAATAATTTAAAAAATTTTCAATAACCTTTTTAAATTTCTTAAATAATTAAAATAATCGTTCCATTGTTCACAATTGGGTTGTTTCTTTACAATCACATTTGTGAAAGACAAACAAAAACCCCCTCATTACTCTAATTTTCCATTTCTGTTTCTCACTTACATAGTGTGGCGTTTTTAGTCAGCAATGGACCTAGTTGTGCAACCGCATTTAGTTTAATATGGCAATACTGATCATCATTTAAGTTGATTAGAATGATAGGTATTAAAAAATATTAAGGGAAAACAATTTTATGTTTAACAATTATCCATTTGATAATTATCCAGTACTTTTTGAGTTAATAAATTAAATTGCATAAAACCACAAAGCTTTCAAAGACTAATCATTGATCGTTGTCTTTACAAGTTTTACTTCTCTGGCGTGGTAGTTTAAGTATAGGTGCCACCATCATAAAACAGAAACTCAGACGTGACCTGAAGTATCTGTGTGATGGCCATAATAAGAGCTGTACCAATTCTCCAAATAATAAGGGAAGGAGGGTAAATTCTTCCTTTATTGGTTCCTTTAGCATAGTGTACACTGGACCATCCTTTAAGAAAAGGGAGGAGAAAACACCACTACATAATTCACTGAGATGGCCCATCTGACCATTGATGACAAAACACAATATAATTTAAAAAAAAGTTGCTCAGCTCTGGTAAATGTTATCTGTGAGTGCATCAGTGTGTGAATGTGTGTGTGAATGGGTGGATGACTGAATGTAGTGTGAAGCGCTTTGGGGTCCTTAAGGACTAGAAAAGCGCTATACAAATGCAGGCCATTTACCATTTCCCCATTTTCATTGAATATCCTCCTGATATAGTTTTTAACAACAGTTCATTAAATTCACAGCTGAAATAAGAACCTCACACTGCTGCAATAAAAACTACTTCTGATTGAACTGTAGCCTTGCACGAAGAACACAGAATGCTATGTAAGTTCAAGATCTATATTAATTAATAATATTACTTAAGGTTCTGTGCAACTGGTGCTAATTAGTAAAGTCCTTTGTTATATTGCAGTATTTAGTATAATTTTACTCCAGAATAGTCTGCTGGAATAAGTGATAGATAGCAATCATATAAATCCTTAACAGGCAGGATAAAATTAGTTACCTAGTTTCACAACAGTAAAATATAACAAATAAGATGAATTTAATTTTAGATGCTATGGGACAGATTTACTAAGTGAGACAAATTACTGTGATGTCGCAATTGCTGGGGGATCTATTAAGAATGTGCTTTATTTTTATAAAAAGATGCAGTTAACTGCAGTAAAAACCAGCCTTGTGCCAAGAGCAAATTAGTGGCTCAAATTTCCAGTTTAAGCTCAGGTTTCACACAAGTGTTTCTCTCTGAAAACAGCGTGGCAATTCGGATAAATGTGAGGAAGCTGAAAGAGAATCAATATCCTTTTGATTTAAGAAAATAAGTCTTTCTATGCAAGTGCTTTCTATCTAACATTCACACGCAATCATACTCCAACTGATGCATCGGAGAGCAACGGGGGTGTTAGTATCTCGCGAAAGGATATTTGGCATGCGAACTGTAGGGATGGAACCCCTAACCTTCATATTAGCAGATAACCTGCCCTATTACCTTGAGCTAAGATGTACAGAGAACACAAAACATTATTTACCATCAGATTATGAGTCATCTTGTGTTACTGTGTCATGTGCATGAATGCATGCATTGCAGTTTTAATAGCACATTGCAACATTCAGGCATAAATCTAACACACTAACACCTATTTCTTACACATTCAGCAGAGAAAAGTTGCTTGGTGTGTGCGCAAAGTTCATTTCTGCTTTTTCATGAAAACAGTGTAACCGAGGAGCAATAGGTGGGGCTCACAGTCTGATGGACGGACCAGTGGAAACTCTGCATGCAGATTATCTTGCCATATTTAATCTGCATGTTTAATAGCCTTGGAATTTGAAAACTGATGATAATTCTAGTCATGATGTTTTTACTAGCCTGTAAATGTATAGTGGCTTAATTTTAATCAGCAAAGTCCACAGGTATACACAATTTTTAAAAACAGGGATTTGCTTTGCTTTTGCTTTGAAAAGAAAAGAAAATGCAAACCATGATGCAAAGTGGTTTATGTATACTCATCATAGATATGAATGTAAAGGTAATTTGGGGCTTTTAATGTTTCCTTTGAACTGTTCTTTCTAGTGTGATTGATTGAACACAGCTTTAAGAACTTTATAAAAAAAACATTATGTGTGCAGGGTTTGATTTATTTAGAATTTTCTAAAACACAGGATCATAAAACAAACACTTTTGTTTGCTAGTTGTGGTATTTCATGTGTCGTATACTAAATCAGGTGTGCTGAGTCCAAATCTGTAGTCGGATTTTGTCTAGGATGTCAGGTTCTGAAGTTATACACAGTATCATTGGCTATTCATACAGACGGAAAAGGAAACTGATTTTATAGTCGTTATATGGGCACTGTACATGACTAAATTTTGATTTAAAACTGTGAGAGATTACAAAAACTTGTACACTTTACCAAACGTGTAAATAGATAGTTCACTTGAGTGTTGATGGAATGTACATACACTGTCAAAAAGTGCTGTAGGCACTTGCTTTTGCGCTTGTGAGTCTCTGCTGTTGACCGCTGCAGAAGCCAGCAGTAATTGCCCATCATTATGGGGTTGAAGTGGCCTTGATATCTTTTCTCCATGCTGGCAATATCCTGGTGGAATTGTTCTTCATGTTCATCACTCACACCACCCAAAGTTGGAGTGAAACCCCCCCCCGCTATAAATGCATTTTGAGTCACATTCAGCAGCAGAGTTGCTGATATGCTGCTAACATGTTGCTTACAAGCAGCGAATTCAAGTATGTTCAGTTTGGATCTGAATGTGTCATCACGCATCATTTAGCGGATTTCAGGACCAACAAAAATTTCTACTTTTAGCATCAGTTTTGGTTTTTCCAAACCTATCCTTCAGATACTGGAAGCCATTTCCATTACGATCCATTGCCAAGGCAACGTTTTTCATTAGGCCTAGTTTAATGTGAAGTGGCGGAAAGTACACTTTTAGTGGATCAACTAGTGATGCATGTAGCACATTGTATCGGCCAACAGTTTTTTTCTTTCTTTCCGACAACGTAGTATTTTTTTCTATTGCATAAAATATTTTATTCTATTGTATATAGCATCTTATTCTTAATATCTTATCCTATTCTATTGTTATTCTTAATTTTTGCTACTGTAACTTTGCACTGTCCACTTTCTGCTGTGACACAACAGATTTTCCACATGTGGAACTAATAAAGGTTTATCTCATCTAACTCTGGGTGGCTACTGCTTCACTTTGTAATGATTGCTATCATCACGAATGTTCCATAGGCACAGAAAGCACATGTGTTCTGTGTACCCCAACTGTAGACCCAACAGCAGTGCCACAACCTTCAGGTCATTACAAATATTCCAGTTGATCAGCTTCAAAATGAGCTCCATTGACTCATATGTCTCTTTCATTCCCACAAGCAAGTAATCCTCATAGCATCAAAAGTAGACATACAAGCTCAAATGAATTCATACGCTAACATAAACCTTCTTGTTAGTGACCGCGATTGATGAACTGGCAGTTTCTTTTTTCCAGCATAAAAGGCTTTGTTTGACCGCACTGACTGGCTAGACCAATACTCAGAAGAATGATAAAGTCCAAGCAACTCAGTGAAGATCTGAGAAGGAGAACTGAAGATTTACAAAAACTGGGAGGAACTCTTCCCATGAGTTGGACATAGAAACAACTTTGCGATCCCGTTCTCTCAGTCAATACCCAAAGCTCTTGACTATAGGTGAGGGTAGGGATGTAGGATCAACCGGTAAATTGGGAGATTCGCTTTTATCGTAACAGGATGTCTGCATCACTGCAGCTCCAGCCCAAATCCATCTGTCAATCTCTTACTCCATTCTCTTCCACTTAAGGCAGCAACTCATCCCTGACCCAGAGTGAGCACTTGGACCCTTTGCCGCCTGAGGACCATGGACTCAGATTCTAATTTCTGCTGCCTCGAAATCAATAATCTAACAGAACCACATCATCTTCAAACAGCACCCCACTTAGTGACTCCAAGAAGACTGGGTACTCTGAACAGCCACCAGTGAGAACCCAAACACACTGGCAGCAAGCCAATACCCTGCCAGCTCAAAGAAACCATTAAAAAGGTGTGTTTGACGACAACTGTAACCCTTACCAAAGAAATACTGGCCAATCATAGGCCTACAAACACTAACATGGAGCATAGACTGACATCAGAAAAGGTGGTAAAGGCACACACCTTTGATGTTGCAAGATAAGTTCTTAGTTTTTCTTGCGTGCACTTAACAGCAGAAAAATAGGTTCGGAACAACTTGCAAGAAGTTTTTCGAAAGTTCATTTTTTAGTGACCTAAAACACACCTTGTTGTTAAAAAGCCAATAGAAAGCTGTTTAAAAAGCAAACAAATCTGTATTTGTGGACATGGACTACAAAGCAGCAATAAATGTATTTACACGTGTGTGTGTGTGTGTGTGTGTGTGTG
>NW_005187644.1:697178-733999 GCF_000239375.1 Pundamilia nyererei | reverse complement strand
GATTCTCCTTATGGGGACCTGATATGTTTAATATGCTGCTGAGAGTATACCCCAGAAGAAGCGTATAGTATAGCTTTTATTTTGGAAAGAGCCATTTCTCTGTAATAAACTCTGTTTTCCAAAGATGAGCGATTCCTCGATCAGATAGATTAGATTTATTTTTTTATTACTTTGTTGTTTCAGCAACATTCAATTTAAAAACTGTACTTTTGAGTTAAAATATATATTTCTAATTAAACAAATTAAAAAGGCATGAACATTTTTTTGTATTGAAAAAATATCGAACCGTGACACGGTATATATATGCACACACAAACACACACACACACACGTCGAGTTATTGCTTGCTTCATCAGCAGTAGGCTTGGCTTGCTGCTGCAATTCTCTCTCCTCCCTAACCTGGAGCTCCAGCTGCATCAGGAGCCTGCAGAGCAGTAAACAGGACACAGCACCAGCGACAGAAGGTAGTATTGTATACTGCCACACAACAACCAGAAACAGGAATCTGAGACTCTTGAGCAGCAAAGAGAAGCACAAAGAAAGGACACAACAAGAGCTTGAGGAGGAAACGAGAAGGAAAAAGGAAAGATGATAAACAGACACTAGAAAGCATAAGGTGAGTGATTTTAAACGGGGAGATCCACATGCACATGATGGCTACAGTAAATTAATGTAATGTAGTGCTGGCTCATGATAAAGCTAGTCTGTGCTCTGTCGCTATGCAGATTTTTTTCTTTTACTATTCCATGGAGGCATTGACAAAGTCACAATATAGTACTTAAATATAGAAGCTAGCAACGTAAAGCACAGTCATAGCAGTGGCAACTGCTATCATCAAGCACATAAAGCGACACCTTGAAGAAATTTCCAGAATATATTTATCATATTCAGTGCTTGTGATCGAGTAGTCTTTAGATCAGAATATGAACTGCAGTTGTGGCAACACAGTTTATTGGCTTGAATGAACTGAATGTCACTGCAGCATTCTGAGCGCATGTCCTACTGGCACATCTTCAAGCTGGTTGCTACTTAAAACCACCCTACTTCAGTATGGCAACAGTACTGAGAAGAGAGTCTGATGAGTTTAAGTGGTGAACTCACAATGCACGTGCCATTTCTGCAGTCATTCACTTACTAACTAACAAATAGCATTAAATGTAACTAATTTTCTTAAACACCATCAATGATATTACATAACAATAATGTTACTGACTTAGCTTAATGACTGTTTTGGTCAGAAGAGCAGTCTGAATTGACAAGACATTAAAATTGATCTCTGAAGGCAAGATTAAAGGCTGCTAAGGACTCAATTTGAAGATAAAATGCCAAAATGCTGAAAAGGTTAACTGGTGGGCCACAGTTAAAAGTTCTCAAAGACAAGACCAAAGAGTCACATTTAGGAATCCAAAATATGATGGAGGATCACTCAGGAAAAATGCACTTTAGGTTTGTGTTTTTAATATTTTTAATGAAATTATGGTTTCTATTGATATTTATATTTATAGTACAGTTAAAATGGATCTTCTCTAATGAGCTATGTACAATGATCTATGATTACAACCTTCAAACACCTCTGAGCTACAGTGAAACTTGGTGTCATTCTGCTATATTATTGTATCATATGCACTGTAGATGCTGTTGCTACATTCGGGCATTAGCTCAAGTGTTGCATCACAATCATATTCATGATTATTTTGGTCAATACTCAAGTTAAAATCTTTTAGGACAATTATTCACTTGAGACTCTTGAGCAGCAAAGAGAAGCACAAAGAAAGGACACAACAAGAGCTTGTGTCCTCTTGTCGAATGGACACAACAAGAGCTTGTGTCCATTCGAAAGATTTTCTAACTGAAATACCTACACACAATCAACAAAAGACTGATGGTGATTAAGCACTGTGTTCTCCATAAACATGGGATGCGACTGCAGCCCAGCCCTGTCACAAGCATACAAAAAATAATACTGTTAGATCAACTTGATTCATGTATACCTACTTCCTATCACATCAGAAGTACATAAAGTTACATGGACTGGTTCTCATATATTGCTTTTCTACCGTACCTGAGTAGTCAAAGCGCTTTATACAACTTGCCTCATTCACACAATAATAAAAGCATTGTATGCTTTTCCTACAACAGCTCTTGCTTTCTAACGGTTATACCTGTTCATAGTCCAGTGGATGCATAGAAGAGCAACTTGGAGTTATGTATATGTGGCACGCAGACGGGAGCAGGGATCAAACCACCCACCTTCAGATTAGTAGACATCCTGCCCTACCTCCTGAGCTATAGTAACTGCATTTTAAAAAAAATTCACTTAAAATATATTCTGTCAGTACACTTGCCAAAGATATCTGGACTACGTCAGCAAAAAAAATCTAATTTCAGTAAATAATCTGACATTTCTGTCAGATTCTTACAGAGAAATATAGAATATTTGAAACAATGGAAGTATTCATTTAAAGTTTAAATATTACAAAATTCCATGTGCTAGAACTAGCCAGCTTGATATCTAACCTACTACTTTAAAAACTTGTCTCACTTCTAGAGCTCTAAGCATGCCTGTATGCTCTGCATCTGTGCTCTACCTACTCCTCTTGCTGCTGTGTGGGCTGCTGGGAGGCTGGGTGCTGTCCATCTGCCCCGCTGCCTGCTCCTGCAGTGGAGGCCATCGTGTTGTGGACTGCTCTTCACGAGGCCTGACCAAGTTACCGCCTGGTCTGCAGCATAACATTCGCTTTCTCAACCTTTCTTTTAACAGGTAAGCTCCTGCACCTCTCAAATGCTCCACTTTTAGACATTATATTACATGACTCACTTTTAGATACATGTGCATGTAACAGGTAACAGAATAAGTAGCATATGGTTAAGCAGAAATTTACTTAACTAGAGGATCTGACTGTTAAAATATATAGCTGTCCCAGATAAGCGTCCTGAACTTGTAAATTAATAATAATAGATTTTTACATACACACTCACAAGTCTTTAAAAGCCTTTAAGGAACTTCTAAAAATGAACTTGGAACTAATAGCAACTGTTCATAACAGAATAAGAACAACTTGATTGTTGATTGAGCTCATATATCTGACATCACTCATCTGCTACTTATATGAGATGAAAAAAACTGATATCCGTTTTTTTGTTCCATAAAGATTTTGTAAAGTGGGTGATCAAAATTATTCAGAATGGCTTCTAATGGATTTAGTATGCATCTTTCCACCATCTCCCCCCGTATGGCTCAAATTACAGCAATTACAGCTTACACTAGTAGGTCCAGTCTTCATGCATCCTTGTTTCTGACACTGGCTTCCCAGTAGAAGTGTGCAGCATAGAACAGTTAGTGCCACAGACTGAAAGAACATCTGCAGCAATTTACTGCAGATTTCAAGAGATCTTGGTTTCCTTAAAAAAAAAAGAGAGAGATGGCTCCTGTATTCAGGACCAGTTTAGTTTGTTGTATAGGTGTAAACCTAGATATTTATATTTTGTTACCATCTCTATGTCCAAGCCACAAACTTTCACAGGCTGGAAAGGAGGCCTGTATCTTTGGTAATCTACTATTATTTCCTTTGTCTTAAAGGTGTTCAATATGAACACAATATGAGTAGTTTTTTTTAACTCCAGATGATCAAGGCTTTTACAAGATCCCAATATTCAGACTCCTGTCATACTTCTGTGCTTATAATCATGCTATATGGTATCAACTGATATTTATTAAGCGCTTCTCTAATCCTTCTAAGCACTCAGAGTGTTTTTACACTAGCAAACATTCATGCTTTAGCTTTTTTAGCCATTTGATTATTCATCAATCCAATTAGCAATATTACCATTCTATTACAATTATGATGGTGATAAATATGGCGATTAAATATGACATTCTTTTGGCAGCTTGCACGGTGTGGACAACCAGCTCAGCCACTATGCCCATCTGCGCACCCTGGATCTGTCCTACAACCGCCTGGAGAGTCTCCCCCCTGCCCTGCCACGGTCTCTGTGGGACATTCGAGCAGCAGGGAACCATCTACGCTCTCTAGACAAAAATGACACAGCCTACCACTGGAACCTGAAAGTACTGGATCTATCAGATAATGAGCTAGAGAGAGTGGTCTTTATCAATAACACACTGTTGAGTCTACAGTCTCTTAACCTCAGTCATAACAGGTTTTGGACAGTGCCCACAAACATGCCACACAATCTGGAGATCATTGACTTGTCACATAACTATCTGTTGCAGATCCTGCCCGGATCGTTGGATCGACTGCCCCGACTGGCCCAGTTTTATTTGCATGCTAACCGCTTCACCTGGCTGTCTGAGGGAATCTTTGATGACCTAATAGGACTGGAGATTATTACTCTTGGGGATAACCCCTGGGCTTGTGAAGAAGAAGAACACATAACAAAGCTCCTTAGATGGTCAGAGAAAACCCGTGCAACCGTTTTGGGGTGCCCCTGTTATACAAGACCCATCTGTGGGCAATCCCATTTACCAGTAACCGGAAGGGAAAGGCACTCAGCTCGGTTTACGGAGCCACCACTCTGGGTTAACAACAGAAGTGAAGGGCAGGATGTTCAATTGCCCCAAAGGACTGTAGAGAACACACCTAACTATCAGGCGAAGTCTCCACTTGTTGACAGTGGAATGTATCAGGGCAAAGCAGGTATGAATGAATCTGGGGATCACATCTGGACATCTTCAACAAGTATGGATAGTTTTTCTTCACACACAAGCACAACAGAACATCCAAGGTCTTTAACCAATAAGCCTAAACTAACTCGTTTATATAATGAAGGCTGCAAACTGGACATCAAAACTCAACAAACAGTCATTCTGTCTGTTATAGTCATGACAACTGCACTCACCACCATCTAAACTACAATACACATAGTGTAACAGTTATTAGAATCTTGTGGACACTAAATCTATAAGTAATTTCCTGTATGTAGCAGTTCCATTTTCATTTGCCGTATAAAAACTGTTGCAACTGTTGTTATCATCATGACAATATCTCTTAAAATCCTGTACACAAAGAAAAATGTCAGAGGTAAACATCTAGGTTATTGCTTGAACACATGCTGCTGGGTTCATTTATTAGTTGATTCCTAATCAATGCTATTGTGCTGTTTTGGTCCTACCAAGGCATTTAGAACAGTGCTGTTCTAAATACAAAATGCTTTCCAATTTACCAGTTAAAGACTAGCAATAGGACAGTGTGTAATACACACACGTGAGCATGTTCTCCTCCCGTTCCACTATGGGGACTGCCCAACTGCCTGCAGAGAGTCTGTTGTCAGACGGAAGCAGTGTTTAAAGCATGTGAGCCAATCTGTGAGACAGTTTTGCTCATGTTGTTGCTGTTGGTGAGTCAGCCAGCCGCAAAGGAGAGTGAAGCTATAACATATAAAGAGCTCAAGTGAGATCGAGTGTTAAACATAGTGAAAAGTGTGCACTACGGCAACTGTGCGTTTCATGCTGTATTTTTTAATTTCTGAAGTTTTTTCCTCCCCAGTTCTTCTGTTCCGAGTGAACTCGACTATCGCTATTGCTTCCTTCTCTATTCCAGGCTACTGGTCAACCAATCAACTTTCAGCAGTCACATCTGCATGGGAGGACTGCATGGGAGTGTGTCTTGGGTGGGTGAAAACACCTCTTCACCCCTGTGCCAGACTGAAAAATGTATGCGAATGAAGATATTTGCAGGACTGCAAATTCCACTTGTGAAACTGAAAGAGGAACGCAAACAGGAATTTGAGTCTCAAACAACACTTTACCAAGAGAAACCTACAAGTTGTATCGCAAGCATTATTTAATTGTGAGCAGCAACAACTTCTCAAGTACAAAATACCTAACTTTCATGTTTGTACTGTGTGTAAAATGTGATGGACAACCTTGTGACCCGTATAAAGTTTGGATGATGTGTCTGCGATAAAGTATGGCTGAGCAGGAGGGCTCCAAAGTGGCCTGGCTTGGTGCTCTTTTTCAGACGCTTTTCCATTCAAATGAATTGGAAAAATTTGTTGAGAATGTTGCAAAAACTATGTGACGAATAGCTACCAAAAACGGTTTACATTGGCATCCTCAAAAGAGTGACCTTTATCCTTTAGATGCAGATGTACATTTGAGTCTTGTCCGGTCGAGGTGGCTCTTCTATGTTGTGCCATACGTTTATGAAGTGGCTGTTGGGTTTGTCGAATGTAGAGGTCTGTTGTTTAGTTTGTCTTTGGGACAAACCAGTTTTTGTCAGAGTGTGCGTCAGTTTCTTTGATAAACTGGCTACATAAGGGATGACATTTTTGTTCTGTTTGTCATTCTGTTTCTCCCTATTTGGTGTCTGACCTTGTTTACTGTGCATCTTTGCTGATTTGATTAAAGCCCATGTTGGGATAAAAACATGTTTTAAGAGCTTTCTTTACATGTGTGTGTTCCTTTTCTTTCCCTTCTGCCTTAGAGGGAACATTTTCTGACCAATATTGCTGGATCACTTCTAGTTCCACAGGGTGGTTGGAGTCAAAGAGTAGGTACCAGGCTGTGTGTGGGCTTCCGGTAAACTTCAATGTTGAGGTGTCCATTCTTCTCAATGTCCAGGATGCCAATGTTCACATTGTGGACAAAGAGGACAGATGGTTTGAAAGAGGAGTGAAAGACGCCATCTATGTCCACTGTGAACGACCATCCTTGAACAGAGGGGGTTGCTTATCACACCACCTGGTCTGCCACTTATAATCCAGTTTTGAGATCCCTTCCCAGATGCTTTAACGCCCACTCACGTCTTGTGTCAGTTGATCTCAATAAGTCGCATGATAGGGTGAGGCAAGGTCTCACAATGGTTTTTACCCAAAACCTCTGATGATAATGATCCACACCCTTTTTCACACTTTGGCTCATGCGATGAAGCACATGATCAACAGTGCTCAACAACTCTAACTCCCACCAGGGCTCAAAATCTGGGACTCTCCACCATGTGACAAGTAGTATAACAAATTACTTTTTCAGAGGAGTAATTAAGTAACTTACTGCATTACTTTGAAAAAAAGTGTTCTGTATGTGTAACACTGACTTTTTAAAATAACGATTCAACACTGATCACAACAAAGAGGGAAAATACCCCAACAAACATGCACAAACATTTGACCCACAGCATGCAATTAATCTGCCAGTGACAACCGATAAGGAATCAAAAAAATAAGTGATATCAATAATGGAATCGAAATTCCTAAATCCTTCATTAATCCCATCCCTGGGTGTTATTACACAAAGACAGAGAGGAGATTCCAACCAATCAACAAATGATATTCAAATGAGCAAGGGTGTGAGCACCCCTGTGTCTGTCATGTCTTTGAGAGAAGCGGTTTGTAAAAAATGGCTTATAAAAATGGAAACTGCCGTTTCTAAATGAAGGTGTTTATTATTCGGGGGAAACAAATCCAAACATAGATGGCCCTGTGTGCAAAGGTGATCCCTCCCCTGCCCCATTATAACATAAATTAACTTTGGAAAGCTGAGTTCAGTTTCTCTAGTCACACCTAGCCCTGATTACTGATACACTTCAATCAAGCAATTTAAATAGGATCTGCCTGACAAAGTGGAGTCGACCAAAAAGATCCTCAAAAGCCATACATCATGTCACGAGCCAAGGAAACCCAGGAACAAATGAGAAACAAAGTAATTGAGGTCCCTCAGTCTGGAAATGATTATAAAGCCATTTCTAGAGCTGTGGGACTCCAGTGAGCACCATTATCCACAAAAGGCAAAAACATAGAACAGTGGTGAACCTTCCAATGAGTGAATTGCTGACCAAAATAACCTTAAGAACGAAGCGAGGACTCATCCAAGAGGTCACAAAACACGCCAGCACAACATCCAAAGAACTGCAGGGCTAACATCAATGTTCATGACAAATTGGGCAAAAATGGCCTTCATGGCAGAGCTCCAAGATGAAAACCATTGCTGTGCAAAAGGAACATAGAAGGTCATCACAGTTTTACCAGAAAACATGTTGATGACTGTATTCTCTATACTGACAAAGACAAAAGTTGTACCTTCGGAAGGTTTGAGTCCCATTACATCTGGTGTAAAACTAACACAGAATTTCAGAAAAGGATCATCATGCCAACATTAAAATAGGGTGGTGGTAGTGTGATGGTCTGGGGCTATTTTGCTGCCTTAGCACATGGAAGACTTGCTGTGTTATATGGCACCACGAATCTTGCTTTCTACCAACACATCCTGAGGAAGAATGTCCGATCATCTGCTTGTGACCTCAAGCTGAAGTGCACTTGGGTTCTGCAGCAGGACAATGATCCAAAACACACCAGGAAGTCCACCTCTGAATGGCTTAAAAAAACAAAATGAAGACTTTGGAGTAGCCTAGTCAAAGTCCTGACCTAAATCCAATCTGAGCGCCTTGAGGCGACTGTTGTTGTGATTTGGCGCTATATAAAACATTAATAAAAAAACCCAGAATTGAATCGATCAAGATTCTGTGGCATGACCTTAAAAAGCTCCAATGTGGTTGAATTACAACAATTCTGCAAAGATGAGTTGGCCAGAATTCAAAGACTCATTGCCAGTTATTTCAAACACTCTACTGCAGTCAACCAGGTATTAGGTTTAGGGGGCAATCCAAAAAAGAATCCAGCGATTCCAGTGGATTGCAGTGAAACACCATGATTATCAGCATAGTGTACAGTTTAAGCTAAATAGTATTCTACACAGCTCACTACAAAGTTGTGAAATTGGAATTAAAGTGCACTGATTGTACCACCAAAACAATTCAACGGACATGTTTATCACGATTGTTTTTCACCAGAAAAACATTTTTGTTCTATTGCAGTGTATGCAGATCAATAACAAGTAGCTCAGAGAAAAATCAAAGCATTTGCTTTGAGAGAACGGTCAGGTATTTCTTTGCTGCTGGTGGCACTAAAAAGTTGGAAATCACTTCACTCAGTGAAAACAGATTTACTAAAAAAAAGTGGCAGACATTTTAAAATTGATGTGTTTTTGATATGTGCATATGTCCTTCGACTGTATGTAAAATGACTGTAATATCATTACACATAGGTTCTTGCTGTAGTGTGAAAACAAGCGTATATAATAATGTGGCAGAGATTTTTAAATTGAGACATCTGTTTGTGGTACCCATATTACTCTTGTTCCTGTAAAGTGAAAACAGCTGCATCTAATAAAGTTGTTGGATATTGTAAAATTAATGTGTTGTTAACCATACTGTATATTATTGTATGTTATTGCAAAGTTAGACACTTAGAAAGACAAAAATAAACACTCATAATAACTAGAATAATAAATCTGACAAATAATAATAATATCCAACCATAAAATAATAATAATAATAATTCTTGGATGCTATTGCATTGGCACACTAAATAATAATAATCAGAATAATAAATCAGACAAATAATATACAGTATTTCTTGATGCATGCTCAATCATCCAGATAAGGAGATTCCAAAAAATTAGGAAGGCCTGGTAAGGTTTATGCTGCACATCAACTTTTAAATCTCCGCCATTACTGATGAAAATCTCAAAATCTTAGAAGAACTGCAGCCACTTCCCACTCTCTCTGAATGGTACTCATAACCATTGATCAATGGTCATTCCTCAGTGATCAATAGCAGTTGACCAATGGCCTTTGATAGGTGGTTGTTGATCAATGGTCATGACAATTTGCATATTAATGATCAAGAAACTGACCTGTCAGCCCATTGTTCGCCAGTGGTGCTAGTTTCATTCATCATGCAAATGTATGTTCATAAGGGTGGGGAAACCTGCAGTCAGCTGAGACTGAAGAAGTCACTTGGATGAATGACGAAACATTTCTCCCACTGAAAGTGCTACGTCCAGATGAACTGAATCAACTTTCGGAAATGCCTCAATACTGAGACTCTCCAACAATTGCACTTAGAACTGAATAAGCTTCTAGGATGAGAGGTGAAACGTCTTCAAGAAAACTTAGAGAAGTCCAGAACCTTTTTTCCCAAGCTCCTTAGACAATGCCTCAGTACTATTGTACTGGCACACTCAATAATAATAAAGATTGGGATGTCAATACTGTGAATGCTTTGGGACACTCAAATAAGCAGATACAAAATGGTTTTTACATTGCATGCTCAGGCACCAATCGTAGACAGAACTGACACAACAGGGTCCTATTTTTAAAAACCAAAAACCAATCTGTTTGAAGCAGATACTCTCTCAACTACTGTTGATAGGTGCATACTGGTATCCAGGAAACATCACACACTAACACTATACACAGGATATGTGGTTAGTGGCTAATCTAGAAATAATTCATCCAACTTGCCAGCACACATTCTGACAGATACAATATATCTTTACAGAATAGCTCTGTCCTGACTAATTTGAAACCTCCACATTTCATTTTTGGCAAAGGAAATTTTAAATGCAAGGTTTGCTTGACAGCAATTTAAAATGAACCAAAGTCTCTAACAACAAATGCACTCTTATCTATTATTTTGTCAGTTTACTAAATTGAGAAATAAGTAAAGCCAAGTCCTACCTGCGGGCGACATAGTAGAACACTGGATTTCCAATCTTTGAGGTTCCTGCCTGGTAGAAAATGTTGAGGGTCTTTAAGGCTTTGAATTCCTCCTTCTCATGTACTTGATGCCTGTAGAACAAAAAGAAGCGCTGAAGATAGTAAATTAAGCAAATAAAGTTACGACCCAACTGGTAAAATAACAAACCAGTTTTATTTGTTGTTTCTCTATTGTACCCTTGGCCCTTACTCAGAGGTTTATCAGACTTGTTATCTGACTTAGTGCTCAGTTCAAATAAAATAATTGTTGTGGATGATTTTGACAGCCTCAACACAGCATTTAATCTATTATTAGACTCAATTAGCTTCTCTCAAAATGTAAAAGAACCCACAACAACGTTAACCACACTCTCCATCTAGTTCTGAGATATGGCATGGAAACCGAACATTTAAAAGTATTCATTGAAAACCCTTCGATCATTTCCTAACAAGAATAACATTTACAATAATGGATCACACAGCAGTTGGGAATACTTTTAAATACAGCCGATAGCGCTGTAACTAAACTTAAGGGTATAATTCCTCCATTGTTATCTTCTTTAATGCCATTTGCTAACACAGTACAGAGCAGCTACCTTAACTCGGGTTTTATCCTGGATTCCAGCATGCTGTCTGCCTTAGTTTATGAACACCTTTATCCATGCTATCTGATGGGTCAAGATACCTCATCCTCCTGTTTTGATATTTTGTGCCTGAATCCTTATTTGGCATCCTCAGCAGTGCCCTCCTTGGTGCATGCAGGAGTCGGGAATAAGAATCTGTTTTATTGTGCAGGTGGACGTCAACCTAACCCAAATGGCTTGTTTTTAAAGAAGTTTAGTGATTTATTATTCTCCACTATTAAGCCGTTTAGGATTGCTTACAGATGGAAATATTAACATTCACATAGATGATTAGCTCCTGTTTCCAAGTTGTCACCTTGGATAAATTAGATAAACACCATACGCCTCTTAAAGTGTTCTTGTGGAAAAGGTGAGCACTAGTGAAGGAAAATTCGGTTTGTATTCATCCCCTTCAGCAAAAGGATCTTTTCATCTTTTCTTTCAACAGTTCAGTTAGAGATGCACGGGCTGACTGTTTCTCACACTTGGTTACAAATAGAACAGGTAATCCTATGGCGTTATTTGACACCATTAATAATATTGTTACTTCTGCTCCACCTGCTGTCCCACTCTCCTCAGTATATACAGTCCTGATTAAAAGTTTAAGACCACTTGAAAAAAAATCATATTTTGCATGGTTGGACCTTAACAAGGTTCCAAGTAGAGCTTCAATATGCAACAAGAAGAAATGGGAGTGAGACAAAACATTTTTTGGAGCATGCAATTTATCGAAAACAATGCTTAAATTGAAACAGGCTGTTTTATAACTGATCAAAAATTTAGGACCACATGCCTTTAAGAGGCAAACTCTATGCAAAAATGTGAATTAATTGTCATCTTCTGTCAGGTAGTCACGATGGCAAAGGCAAAAAAACGTTCCCTTTTGGACCGTGGTCGGGTTTTTGAACTGCATAAGCAGGGCCTCTCGCAGCGTGCCATTGCTGCTGAGGCGGGACGCAGTCAGACAGTCATTTGGAATTTCTTAAATGATCCTGATGGTTATAGGAACAAAAAGGTCAAGTGGAAGACCCAAGAAACCCTTACCAGCACTGAGCTGGAGGATCCAATTGGCTGTTTGTCAAGACACTGGACAATCCTCGACCCAAATTAAGGCCATTACTGGTGCCGACTGCAGCCTCATAATCATCAGACGGCATCTTAGACCGAATGGCTTAAAAAACATTAAAGATCTTAAATGGTCTTGTCTCATTAAATGCCAGAGACTGAAAGAGAGCACTAAACACTGAAAGGTGAAAGAAAGTTTTATCCTCTGATGTGAAAAAATTTAACCTTGATGGTCCTGATGGTTTCCAACGTTACTGGCATGACAAGCAGATCCCACCTGAGATGTGCACCACAGTGGAGGAGGCGCCATAATGGCCTGGGGTGCTTTTTCTTTCAGTGGAACAATGGAGCTTCAGGAGGTGCAGGGGCGAATGGCCACTGGCTATGTCCAGATGTTGCAGAGAGCATCCCTCATGACTGAGAGCCCTCGTCTGTGTGGTAACAACTGGGATTTTCAACATGACAACGCTACAGTACACAATGCCTGCAGGACAAGGAACTTCTTGCAGGAGAATACCATCACTCTTTTGGACCATCCTGCGTGTTCCCCTGATCTAAATCCAGTTGAGGACCTTTGGGGATGGATGGCAAGGGAAGTTTACAAAAATGGACAACAGTTCCAGACAGTAGACACCCTTCGTGTTCGCCGCTTGGAGAAATGTTCCTTTTTGATCGGCTGTAAAAAAGCCCGTTTCAGTTTAAGCATTGTTTTCAATAACTTGCATGTTCAAAAAAACGTTTTCTCACTCTCATTTCTTCTTGTTGGATGTTGAAGCTCTTCTTGGTTCCAACCATGCAAAATATGACTTTCTGGCATTTTTCAAGTGGTTTGAAACATTTGATTGGGACTGTGTATGTTCTGCTCGGCCTTAGTGGATCATTGCACTGTTGACTGTAGTATTTAATTACAGTGATTAGAGCATGCTATAGGAATGAAAGATACTGTGTTGCAGTGATTTGAATCATAACTATTTAATAGACTTCACCTTGTTCATTTAAATAGGGACCCCTCTTTAGGGCTGTTCGATATAACGATATATATCGGATGATGATATAAAAACATCTATCGTTTCATTTTATGCTATCGTTTGTTTCGTGGTGTCGCAAAATAAACTGTTTACGGCAATATTTTTTCATCGTTTTGATGGTCACTATAGTGGCTATATTAATTTCTTAAGTTCTCTCTTTCTCTTATATTTAATATAGCCACACTACGGACGGACAAGCGCCTGTTTTTATGCATTGTCGTTAGCAACAACGACGGTAAAACCATCGCGTGTCCGCTTGTTTATTTTCCACATAAACCTTTCACAATAAAGCTCAAGATCCTGTTGAGACTTTTCAAAATAAACTGAATCACACGAAAGAGTATGCAGAGTATTTACGGATGAGAAGCAAAGAAGAGCCGTCAGGTGCTAAAAAATAGACCTTAGACTCAAACGTTAGAACAGGCTTTTCCCTGCAGCACGCCGTGTAATAAATACAACGAAAACGGCGGCCGTTACAACATGTGTCTAAACATGCATAATTTCATGCATCGGTTAAAATACTTGACTCCAGGTACACGACACCCAGCTGGAAACACTTCCCGCAAGTCGAGCTGCCCGAGATTCACAGAATTTACAGAAAATGTTAAATTTTTGTGATTTATATCGTTATCGGGACGATAGAGGTCTTATATCGGGACGATGAGATTTTGGTCATATCGCACAGCCCTACCCCTCTTCACACACTAAGGTTAATTATTAAGGTCCACAGGGTTCAGTGCTAGGACCAGTTCTGTTTACATTTACATGCTTCCCTTAGGCAACATCAATAGAAAGCATAGCATACCTTCTACCTACCTGCCCATGAAGCCAGACAGCACAGACTGATTGTCTTAAAGGCCTGGATAACCTCTAATTAATATTTTTTGTCTCTTTTTACATTTATGAAGAATATCCTTTGCTCTTAGACTGCCAGCTTACTTGAAGTTATAAGGGTATTAAAAGCAGAAAGGGGGGGGAAGAGCCTTCACCTTTCAGGACCCTCTTCTGTGGATCTAGCTCTCAGTTTGGATTTGGGAGACAGACACCCCCTCTACGTTTTAGATTTGGTTCAAAACTTTCTTTTTTGACAGCAAATAGACAGGGCTTAATCAGGTCGCCCTGAATCCTCCTTTACTTGCGTTGCAAAAGGCCTAGGCTGCTAGGGCTTCCCATGATGCACTGAGATAAAAGTTGAAATTGAATACAATGAAAGCTTCCTATAAAGTGTTAATGCATCTAAAACTAAAGATGGACAGACTTACAACCCATAAATGGGAAAAAAGTGCTTATTGAGTCAGAACCATTATGTTGACAAGCTGTTATCAATCTTACCTGGTCATAAACTCCTCAAACTTGGAGCTGGTCAGATTGAGACTAGACCAGTGAGTGTCAGCCACAGGTTTGTGTTCCGGCGGTCCTAGGTAAGCCAGCAAGGTGGCCATCTTGTCAAAAGGTCGCCTACCTACAGCCTTGTGGTCCCTAAAATAAAATTGTGACTCATGATTTAATGATCAAAAATAAAAATGTAATGATTAAAAAAAAAAAAAAAATCTGATTTAATGAAATACAAAATTCTGACCTGTTACTGGATAAGTACTGGCCAATTCTTTCCTGATTATTCCACAGCAGCCGGTGGAGAGCCAGCACATTACCGTCACTGATAAATGACAGACTGTGGTTGACAGAATCACTGGGTGGAGAGTCAGATGCTATGTCCAAGAAAAACCTGGGGCAGAGAGAGAAGATTGCCAGCTCAACTTAAGGTCAGAAGAAACACGACAGCAAGCACTTCACTGATTTAGTTTGCAAAGTTTTTGGTTTGTCTGAACTGTCACATGACCACATAGCTCAGGTTTCCCTGACTACACAAACTCTGTTGATATAAAATGTTTGATTCGTTTGTTATTTTTTTGTTAGTGACTGGTCAAACAACTGATGAACAGTCAGCATGAACAGTCAGCATGGTGGTACTAGTAAGAAGAGAGGGGATCATTAATTTCCACGATGAGTCTGTGATTCATGTCAGGCAGCAGGTGTCAAAAAATTACGACAAGGAAAAGAAAAAAATCTAAAGACTGAAAAAGTTGCTAATTGCCAGAAAGAAATAACATCTGGTGTATCTTTATATAAAAAGCATACCAGAGGTTCTGGGTCTAACAAAAGTATTATATGAGGAGGGTTTCAGCATGTGAGTTCACATACACTGGAGTAAATAATTATTTGATCCCCTGCTGAATTTGTAAGCTTGCTCACTTACAAAGAAATCAACCATCTGAAAATTTTATGGCAGTTTCACTTATCGGAGGGAGACAGACTAGAAGCCAAAAATCCAGAAAAAAACGCATTACATAAAAATAAATGATGCATGTCTATAACCCAGCCAGAAATCTGTCTCTCACCGATTGGCTGCATGTTCATGTGGCACACAGATTACCATCTCATCAAATCAGTTACAGATATGCCAACTTGTTGTGTAAATAAAACATGCCTGTCCACAGAATGATTTTTCTCCATTCCTACCTATTCACTACCATGGGCAAGACCCCACCACTGCCCGCCTATTTTCAGGTCTCAGAGCCCTCTCGCACTATGAAAACTAACCAGAAGGTATTTGGGACAGATTATATATTATATTGGCTAGTTAAAATATATTTAAGAAACAAAACAAAACAAGCAGTCCTATAACGTCCAATATTTGAGCACACACTAACACAAAAAATACAAACAAAAATATCAGTAAATATACTTTTTAACTGGATATAGTTAAGTTAGAATTTCACAGCAATCCATTATATAGGGGGCAGGAATATCTCTAGGGGCAGGGATACAAACAGTATTTACAGTAACAGTAGTTCCCTGCATTTACCTTCGGGCTGAATCAAAGTTGCTCTTCACAAAGTCATTAAAAGGCCTCATGTGTTCTTCTTTTGTAAATAAGACGTGGTTTGCAATACTCTGCAAAATCTGAAATAAAAAATACAAGAGATTCACAATAAGCTCATGTTATGTGAGTTGTGTGATCTTGCTCGAGTTCAAAGAGAATGGTTACCCTCAGGTTTAATCCTGATATCAAATACAGGTTACTGGGATCTGAACAGACACTTATATCAGGTACACTATGCCAAAAGATTTCTCTTTAATGCAGTACAGTGTTTCACTATCTTTGTGCTCAGTCTCACAATAAAAACTTACCTCCTGCTAAAATTATTAATGTCACTCTATACCCAGACTGTAGGAGCTTCTTTTTAAACCAGACGCGATCACAAGGTTTAAGATAGTCAGTGACATTTTAAACTTTATTAGTCATGTGTCTATGATGCCTACTCATTGATGGCATTTTTGCCAAACAAAATTAGGTTAAGGACACTTTATTTGTACCTGTGGATACAAATAAAGGGGGTAAAAATACATTTCTTTAGATCTCTTCTTGTACGTCACTTATCCTCATGTGGATTTTCAAAAAAACAAACAAACAAAAAACCCAGAAAAAAAATAAATAAATCACAGAATAAGTAAAATGTTTGGCTATTGGAGCCAAACTGTTTTAAAGGTTTGTTCTTCTGCTCCATTGAACTAGAAGACTTCATTCAGAAGGAAGAAACTGAAAGTTGATATGCACAGGATGCAAAGTGTCAAACAAAATTGAACCAGCCAATGGGAATAATTCTCTGGCATACAGAGATGCTGGGTTCAGCTGTCGCTAGGGATGGGAATTGTGAACCGGTTCTTGTAGAATCGAATATCTTTAATATGCTGCTTAGGGATGGTGTTGACTCTCAAACAACCCAGTGGGAAAATAATGAGAATTGAAATTGAAAGGAATCGAATTAGGCAGCAGCCTCTTTGCTTAGGCTGCTGCCCCCGTGACCCGGCCCCGGATAAAGCGGATGAAGATGGATGGATGGATGGAGGAATCGAATTAAGAAGTGATATTGATAATGGAATCTGAATCGCTAAATTCTTATTAATTCCCATCCCTAGACTTAGGGATGTAACCAATTTTTCTGGTTACTTTCATGGCAGCCCTCATATCCAATAAGCTTACCTTGGACATGAGTTTGAGCCCCCGTTCTATCCTGGGCAGAGGCTTCTTGTCTAAAATACCAGTCTCATAGGGGGACACAATAGCAGGGTTGATGAAGCGCAGAAACATAGCACTGCCCACCGCACCAATGCTGTTCTGTGGGAACCGCTGACTCACAACCTGTGTGAGGGAGTATGGAGAGAGTGGAGGGAAAAAAAATGTTGGCGAACACAAACGGAAAATACAGAACAGAAGGGAAAAGTATAAGAAGAGGGACCAGTTTGAAAAAAAGGGAAGGAGACAATATTAAAAGTTGATTTTGGTACATTCAAGAGCAAATGAGGGAGTGATAATAATAACAAAATATACATGTATCAATATGTGTAACAGAGATATTTGAGCTGAGTCATGATCAGGCCAAAAAATGCTGCGCTCAGGAGGAGAGCCTAGCTAGGAAGAAATATGACAAAAGACTTGGACATGATCCCAGTTTACTCTGGTTGTACCAGGAGTGAAAAAGGTTTTTACTCCAGTTACAGCAGAAGAAACATGCAAGAGAGGAAAAACATGACAATCAACCCAGCTGTCTCCTCTCTGTTGGTGAAAGATGAAAACAGGAAATGATTACACAAACTGACAGAAGACAGATGACAGATGTTAAGCCATGAATTGTGATTAAAGTATAAGATGGTGGTGCCTCTTTTAATTCAATTACTAGAAGAAGAAATGAAAAAATACAAACTTCCTACAAATATATATACACAGCTACAACATCAGGCTATAACCCCATATCATCAACACAAACGTCAAAATCATCAGTAAGGCTTTACAATTATGGACAGAGACAGCTATTCCATCTTGTGGATCAAACTAAGTTACTAAAAGAATGACGGTAACCTATAACTTTATTATGTTATTTATTTTACATCTCATTCCAACCACCCATCAGCAGTTGTTTTATTACATGCAGAAAATGCATATGATAAATGTGCGTTGGGTGACCTGTTCATTGGTAGATAGATGACACTGATGACAACACATGAAAACTCGCTAACCTGCTATGAGCAACAGAGGGCAAGGATTAGTGAGTGTCAGAGCCACAATCCGGGAGGAAACACAGACCACACATTAACACATTTCACACTTAGATGCACTGGTCCAGGAATGCCTCAGGTAGATTAAGACAGGTGGTGAAGAGGAACAGCACAGGAACTATTATTAAAGACCAAGCCGCTGCACAAGATGTACCATCGAGAGATAGCGAGGCTGTTGACATTAAGAAATCCTACCACTGACTACAAGAGTCCAGCCTAAAGGATACCAGAAGCTCTTATCCCACCAGCACAAGAACAAAGCCAAAGCACTAGACCTCTAAAGGCAACAGTCTACCACAGCTGAAAGTTGTAAGCTACGCAAAAGTACCCTGCAGATGGAATACAAGTTGGAACAGCATTTACTTAGAGGCACAACCAGGATGCTGGAACAGTTTCCAATAACATCTATGTACATCAGGAGTTGGGAATCGGTGGGAAAGATATCGTCAATTTTTTGTGTTCTTGGACCTGATTGGTGACCAGTTGGTCAGACGTGTATGACATGTATGTTGCGTGTTTAATGCATGTGCAACACATTCACACTGGCACAGAAAAATAGTCAGATGCACACTCACAGCCACACACTAACATGACAATTGCATGTAAGCTTTTCACTATGAGTTAAGGTATAGTTAACCAAAGTAAACATTGAAGGAACCACCAAAAAAAGGTTGTAACAACAAAGTTACACAGACAAAACTAAAGCTGTCCAGAGCTTTGCGCTAGCCACTAGCCAGCTGCCTCAGTAAGAGTAGTCACCAGATTCAGTTCCTGGGTAAGGTGTTCTGACTGGGCATGTCCTAATGGTTTGAGGCCCGGGCAGAGACCAAGGACATGCTGGAGATCTCTCTATGTCCCTTATATCTACCTACCTACCTACCTGGTAGAGGACCCGAGCTTGAAGGATACACTTCCCGCGGACAATACATTCTGCAACCATTACCGAGAGCAACCAGCTGATCTACACTACAGTGGCAGTGATCAGTGAGATGAACAGTCACAAGAAGCAGTACCCTCCATTGAGAGAAGGAGACTAGAGGCCAAGATCAAGGTAGTAGGGAGGAAGGTTAGCCGACTATTGGAGCTGCAGAAAGGTGCAATGAAGAAGATGCCTAAGAAGTAAACCTACGTGTTGAAATACAGCAGGTTGAGCTGATACCAAAGAGTTTAATTTTGGCTTCATCTCCTCTTTCTCCCTAGCCTTCTATCAATCATTTCACAAAGCAAGATTTATAGTAGACCTGGACATGCTTCATCATAAACCAATGTTTCTAGGATGTTTGTGAACTACTTTTGTGTCTATGTTCTTAAGATAATGGTGTTATCAGTGATGTTCTTGGTGATAATGGTCTTTTTATATTTTTTCATTTTCTAAATAATCACAACAACCAACTACACTGAACTGACTGTGGTATCAGATCAAAACTTTGAGGATCAAAAGTCAATGGACATTTCAGAACATTTTCAGTTTAAACAACCCTTAAAGAAAGTCTGTGTGTACCGCAAGTACTAGAATTGACCAAAAACTCTACAAATGGTCAAACTTGTGACTACAAATTACAATCAGTGTTTATAATTTGTGGACAAACAGTGTTAAATGAAATATAGAGCAGGAAATACGCAAAATGTCCTGAAAAGGACTATGCTATTATTGGCTATTATTGTTTCTTGGTAGTTCATAATAAAGTAACAATCACAATACAAAGATGACAGTTGATAAAAAGCATTTTTTATAGCAACTCAAGGGGCTTCATAACTAAAACATTAACAAAGCTGTATCTCCACACTGTTGTCCGTGTAAGTAAGGGTGAATTATTTATGACAGAACGGTATAGATAAAACCAAGAAGCTCTAAAATGTAAAAAGTTTTATGTTTGCCTGCTGTAATTCATGTATTTTACTTTGATATTTTGAATTTTAAAAGGTCACAGAAAGTTAGTGGCTGCTCTCCTAGATGCAAAGAGTAAATGATGCACAACTTCCTGTAGGTAAAGCCAGTGCCTGCAAAAGCAAAAATGTTCCACTTCAAAGTTTGGGGAAACTACTGACACTCGCCTTGGAGAAATGTTTCCCTAAGTCTCCCCAAGTTCCCCATGTCTGGCTGAAATGAAGCAAAATCGTCAAAAATCCTTTTAAAAAAAACCTTTAAAAGTAATTAATACAAGAGTCTATAAGTATGTGAACGTCACTGTATTTGCTTAAAGATTAAATATAGACCTGAATGTAGTGGTAGAGCAAAAGTCTGGTTATCAACAAAGTCATCAGGCATTTTGGGACCATGCTTTTTCACAGTTTAGAACATTTAGACCAAAAACCAAAAATGATATACCTTTTATATTATTGCACCAAAATGTCAGAACTGCTTTAAAGCAGGGTTGAGGTGGATCATAATCCGCAGTTCATGTCAGAACCCCAGAATTATGCTCTACTGATGCAACAACATCAGTAAACTATTTCAGAAGGAAGAGGAGATGGAGGAATTGTTGATAAACAAGTGGCAACAAAACTGCACATCAGCACCAACATTTGAATAAAAGAATCAAGGTTCTGGATGAGTTTCTAGTTAAAAACAAACGAACAAAGAAAAAACTGTGGGAACATACTTTCATAATGGTGGCATTTCACATCAGCTGTGAAATGCAACTCATTACAGCAAGAGGCCAATATATCAGAATATTTCATCTAAAAATCTTAAAAGGCTATGTCCCCACCAGAGCAGGCGAGATGTGCTGCTGTGCATCTGTGACAGTTTACTAAAATAAGTGATGTAAGTTAAAAGATTACAATGATGGTGCAGATGAAATGTTCTGAGAAAAGGTCACCTAGAGTGCAAACAGAAAGCCCAGAAAGAAAAGAGAAGACAGAATGCTTCTATTTCCTGGAAACTGTTAATCAAAAATACATCAAGTGATGCCAGTATTAGTACAATGATTTCAAGAGAGGGTTGTACACAAAGCTGAATATGGAAAAACAAAACATTTCCAGTGAAAAACCAAATTAAAACTGAAAAAAAGAAACAAAACAAAAACAAACAAACAACAAAAAGAAATAAAATGCAAAAAAAAGCTTTTTTGCTTTAGGGGTAAAAGTATCTGAGGTAAAATAGATTCTCCAAACTTACTGCTTTTTTGCTTTCCTTTTTTTCTTTTACTGTTGCTTTATTCAGTAGAGAGTGGCAAGTAGCCTACAGAACAGAGATGAGCACAATATGGTCACAGCACCAGCTAAACAGACACACACACCAACACACGCGCGCACACACACACACACACAGGTAGCATAGCCCTAACCATATAAACATACATTTTTATCTAGGAAAGCACAAAGAAAAATAAAAAAATGCCGTTTCACTGCTCAGGGCACATAAAGCGTGTTAATGCATGCACTACCAGTCTTTTACTTTAGCAGACGGGTGTACACAAATGTGTGTATCTACACACTTGTGACACGATATCCAAGGTGGAGAACAGGAAATGAAATATATAAGCAGATACAATAAAAATCAAAGACTTTTTGTGTGTGTCTCCGAATCATTTTAAATCTTGAAAGCTGAGACAAAGTTGTTGTTTTTTTCACTTTTTGATTATGAGTGGAAAATACTATAGTGAGGGTATGTTGGCATATTCTGGATTTCTCCGTGGCTTCATGGGACATCCAGGTAGAAAAGACAGAACATCTGAACTCAAATATAACTGAAAATTGCAATTAGATAATATTATTTGGTACATGTCTTTGTGATAAAAAGCAGTCAGTTGTCATTCTCCCATGATGTGATCACACCTAATCCACTGCTTGATTTGGCCTTGAGAGATATTGTCCTCCATCTCTAATTGTCTGTAGCACCTTCGGTTATTCCGGTTTTCTCACACAATCCAAAGACATGCATGAGATTAGGTTTAATGGCAATTCAAAACTGGATATAGGTGTGAATGTGACCTGGTTGTCTCTAAGGATTAATGAATGCTCTTAACCTGTGACAAACTGCAGCCCCCATGCTACCCCAAAGTGGAAAAGCTGAAGAAAATGAATCAATGAATAAAGGGATGAATGGTAAATTTATATATTCCAATAGACAGTGAGCTTGTATTTTCATCACTATTTTCAAGCAATCAAAAATGGCTACATTCATAGAGGAGCGCTGGTGGTGGCAAAGTCAGACTTATTCCAGATGCTTGTGTGTTGATCGTCCCAGCGAAAGAGCACAATTGCCACTACATCTCCTGAAATGTTGTGCTATTGTCCTGTAATTTAGTGTTTTTTTCTGTTTTATATTGAGTGTGTGCTCTCTACTTTGGGCGATATTTGATTCTCTGTCTGCAAGTCTCCAACTGGTGGGCTCCACTCATGCACTTGCCTATCAACAAGTAGGGCTGCTCGATTATGGCAAAAATGATAATCACGATTATTTTCACTGAAATTGAGATCACGATTATTTGACGATATTTATTTAACCCTTTAAGATCTACTATAGAACCAAGTCCACCAGAGCTTATATTATTTTTTTACATGCTGTAGTCCCATTTGTGGGAGCATTTCAAGTTGCTATACATCAATACAACTGTTATAACCCACATTTTAATAATATGTATGCATTAAGTCCATAGTAATTACATAAATTGCAAAAAACTGCAATAAACTACAAAAAAAAATTGAAAATCGCTTTTGTTTTGTTTACATATATTTCTACTTGGAGAAATTTAAGAGGTTTATCCCTCAAAACTTTAAATACAATAAAGTTGCAAAAAATAGTTTCCCACCACAGGAAATTTATTTTGAGTGTCTTCATAGTTTTATTTTGGAGATACAGCAATTTTTATATACTGCAGGAAAAACAAAAAACAATCCTATGATGCAAATTTGCAAAGAAAACAGCATGTGCATCATTTCACTGTGGGAAGTGTTACGAACAGCTGATCGGAACGGCAAAGCGTGTTTCTGGAATATTATGTTTTTGTTCCTGCAAGCGCTTTTTATGCAATTTTTGCAAAGCTTTATGTGGAAGGAAACCGTGACCGAGGACAAGCTGATGGCATCAGATGTAAGTACAACTCCTCCGGTTTCATATGCAAAACAAATTATTGCGCTAGCTTACACGGTTCCGGTTCTACAGGGATTTAACAATAGTTACGCAAAATGGAGCGTGCTGCTCTGACCGGCTTTAAAGGGTTAACAATGACTTTAAAAAATAATATAAAATAGTGTGCAACACCACTGAAGTTTTTTTTTTTTAAACTCTCTTTTCAACCAACAGCAGTCACTCTCCAAATAACTTCTGCTTAGCTTTCCGAGCTTCCCTCGGGTCCTCTTAATCAGCGGTCTCCAGCCTTTTTTGCGCCACGGACGGTTTATGCCCGACAATATTTTCACGGACCGGCCTTTAAGGTGTCGCGGATAAATGAGGGAGGGGCTAATAATTGGCTCAGTCATTTTTAATGATCGTTGAAAGCCCAGATCGTAATCGTGATTAAAATTCGATTAATTGAGCAGCCCTATCAACAAGTCAACTGCTGATTGGTCCGTATCTACAGCTTCATCTTCTTTTGGTTGCCCTTTTGAAGGGTTGATCATGTGCCTACACCTCACCCTGTCTGTAGCATCCTTTTCTGTCACACTAACCCTCTGCATGTCATCCTACACTACTATCCTTGAACCTCCTCTGAGGTTTTCCTCTTCTCCTGCACACCTGGCATCCTTTGTCCAAGATACCCACTAGCCCTCTGCAGGTTTTTAAAACATCTCAACCATGCCTCTCAAACGTTCACTCATCCTGAGCTGTCCCTCTGATAGTCCTTTCTAATCTTGTCTACTCTGGTCACTCCCACTGAAACCATAACATCTACAACTCTGCCATCTTCACTTCGAACTCCTATTTTTGTTTAGTGCCACTGTCTCCAAACCATACATCATAGCAGGTCTCTACCATTCCACTCCCATCTTTCCCACCATGTGTGTGCACCGACCTCAACTCCTATATCTTGACCTATCCTCCCTCTTACTAAAATATCTGTTGACTACAGCCATCCTTTTTGTAAAATCCACCACCATCTGCCATTCTCCATTCCTCTCCATAACACCATACCCACCAAACATCTGTGTTTCGTTTCCCTATATGTCCACCGAAGTCTGTTTTAATCACCAATCTCTGCCCCTGGGGACATTCTGTATCACCTTAACCAACTTACTAACATGTCCTCCACCTCCAAACCTCTGATTGTTCTGTGAGCGTTTTTTCTGGAAAAAACCAGAAAAAGGGTGCAATTTAGACTTTTAATGTCCTACTCTCCACCCACACCAGACACACTCCCACGCAGTCCTCTTAGATACTAAATGCACATCACCGAAAGTAGATGACACATCAGTCTGCAGACTGGTTGTCAAGTGGGCCAAAATAGGAGAAGTATCTACAGCTACAGCGAAGTTAACTGGAAATGGGAAAACCAAAAAAAACTTACTTGTGTTGGTATAGTGACCAACAAAAGTAAAGCTTGCGTCACAACTGCTCTAACTTAATTGTTCCCATGAGCTTTAAAACAGCAGTTCCCAAACTTTTTTTGCTGGGTCCCCTTTGTTTTACAAGACCACCCCCTCCAACCACAAACACCCACATATTGTTTTCAAACTCCAACGCAATTAATTTCACACCTCAAACCTTTTGTAAACAATTAAATAAATAAAAGTAAACTGCAATAAATTACAGGTAGCAATAAAATAAACTACTATCCTTTTACGTTACGCCCCCACCTACAAAGGTATTTTTAGAAAACAGTTTTTTCTATGCGTTTGGGCCTGAAAAACTCCTGCCAGGGTGGAGATTTTCGAAAACTCCGTTTTTGCGTTTACGTGTGGACAAGGAATAGTCACGCAACATCAAAGGTGAGCGCCTTTCATGACGTCACGCTGTGCGCCATGTTATTGTTTACATGAGATGAATTTCTACAATGGCCGATATAGACAAAATACTATTGCTGCTAATCTTACTATCTGCAGTTTTTACACGCTTACACACACAGTTACTGTTCCTCCATTTACATCAGGCATCAGAGTGAACTTCAGATTCTTCCGGGGATACCTACCTTGGCACCACCATTGTGCAGGTGAAGCTAAAAGCAAGATATGCTTCATCATATTTTGTAGTCTTTGGTTTGGAAACATATTTGGCGTTGCTTCCTCTTCTGCTTTGTGTTTGTGTGGGAGCCTCGTCAAAAACCTGTCCATTATGCTAGCAGTGTCCAAGCCTTTCTGTTGGGTCAGCTGGGTTAAACCACAAAAGGAAAAAAGACTGGTGGCAGCAGTTGGTGGCAGCCTCCTTGTAGATATATTTATGGTATAAATTTGAAAGTCCTCCATGTTTTGTTCTCAAGTTATCCCATTCACAACCTTGGGTGTCAACAATACCCCATTAGGTTTTTAAGGCTGAGCATTAAAAACTGACCTAGCATAAAATAAAAACTGATTAAAAGCAAAAAGTGAAAACCCATGGGTACAATTATGTCTAAGGATGTACACAACTAGTTGACTAATCATTGCTACTGTCACTAGTCTCTAATAGACTCCCTGTATTTCTGCTTATCCGAGGCTGGGTCATGTGGGCAGCGGCCTAAGAAAGGAGGGCCAGACTTTCCATTCACCAGCAACTGCCTTCAGCTTACCCGAGGGAATACAGAGTAGAGCAGGGCAATATGGCCAAAAATATTTATCACGATATATATTTGAAAATTTGCGATAACGGTACAACTGACGATCTAATTGGCCCGAGACAAAATACTTTACCACTCTACAACTTTATTAGTGGAAAAAAGAACCCATCAACGTATTTTCACTTAAACAAGCAGCTGTTTTTTATGTGCATTAAAGTTATATAAAAATGTAACAGTGCAAATGCAAATTCCTCGCTGACAGTTTAACCAAAAAGCATTTCCAGTGGAAATTGGCCGACATATCCTCAGCATAACCATGTAAAATATCCACAAAACTCAAAAAGAGCTTATACACACACAGTACGGTAATATTATGTTGAAGCACAGTACGTATCACTCCACATGACTCCTGACTACGGTAGCCGTAATGCTCGGCTTTCGAGCGGTGCGGCTTTCGTACTTAAGCAAAGTTGCACTAAAACATTTGTCGTCAGATTTTTGAGCGCTGTGTACCAAATAAAATCAGCTCGGTAATAACGGTAATAATGATGGTGCGCTTGCTTGCTCTACTAAAAAATCTGCTTTGGTGTGTATCTGACGGACGAAAGCTAAACCAGTCCCACACCACTGAAGTCGCAGCATTTTGACAAACCAATTCCGGTTCATCTGTTTCATTCAACGATCCGCTTTCGCCCTGACACGCCCTTCTCATTCTCCGTCACCGCCATGCTTTTTCTACCATGTGCGTATGAAAACAAAGGTACCGTGCATGCGCGTCTTACTCATATTTTATCGCGATATTTCATTTTCTTATCATTGCCTAACATTATACCAGTATTACCGTGAATGGTATGATATGGCCCAGCCCTAATACTGAGCTGTTCCCAGGCCAGCAAAGAGATCTAGGGTGCGTTCCAAAAGTACCTCCTATTTCCCATTTCTAGCCTCCTTTCCTTGACCTTGATGAAAACAGCATTCTAGGAGAAAAGCCGTGCGCTGAGAAATGGATGTCTGCATTGTGAAACTATGATATGCAAAAGATAGACTACAAAAAAAACCATCTTACTTTGCTGTTTTACTGATTTCAAATAAACAAGAACAGGCTGCGAAAAATAACCCTTCATTACAAAGGTTGGTATTTTAAAGAAGAAGGAACAATTAGGGCCAGACTAACATCTGTGACAGCCAAAAGCCTTCTTTTCACATTAAAATATGCTGGATTCACTAAAGAGGCTCAGTGTCAGTTTTGTGACTGAAAGTCGGAAGAGGAGTATTTTTGCAGTTGGCCTTACACCATACATATTTGCAAGAGTTTCACCTCTAGAAAAAGAATATTGAAATGAAAATGAAACCTTGTTTCATATCACTTTTTTAGGGTTTTTTCCTTCTTATTCTCATTGTCTTGAATATAATGTGGAATGCAAGATACCACACGGTTAAGAAGCAGTTAAAGTATGACTCATTACTGAAGAATGTGATTAACTTGTTCAAGTGCCTTTGCTTGACCCCTTTTTATAGCAGTTGAAGTTCATATTGAGTTACAATGAAAGAAAGTATAAAAATTGGATTAAAAATTATTTTAAAGCCACATTTCAGCCCTTTAAAAATGTAGCATTATCTTTTGATGTATGGTTTATAATATTACAATATTATAATATAATATAATATTCCTTTAGATGCCGCACTATAAGGACATACAGATACAACCAGTCAAAACTGCCGCTTTTAGCCAGAGGTCATTTATACTTAAAGTTACCAAAACTATTTCTAGTAAACAGTTTTTCATTCATTCATTAATTTCAATGTAATCTAATAAAGAGATACAATTTAAAAGAAAATTCAATCCAGACAAATAATATTCTTGCACACAAGCTTCTTCATAGATCCCAAGCCTGTAAATAAATGCGCCTCAACACTGCTCCACCTGGTGGATACACTAGAGATTACCACTGGTTTTCTTAACTGCCGTTTAGGGGTATTGCTACTCATGGTTGCATCAGCCACGTCACAGGTGGGGGATGATTACACTCACCCACTAGCCAGCAATCAGTCAGAATCCCATCACGGTCCTGTCAGGGATGAGGTAGCCATTTTAAGTGGCTGTATTTTTACAGTGGTAGAATTCTTGGCAACAACGGTCGGATGCATGTTCCACTTTTGATGTAGCTTTATTGTCACAAACACTGCACCTATCACAATATTTGTATCATCAATTTAAAAAACAAAACAAAAACAGTTTTAACTCTGTTACATTCTGCCAAGTTAATATGACACTCCTGAGTCAGTTTAATAAGATAAAATTAGTTTTGATGGTACTAAAAATAATATTCATGAGTCTAAATTCCATTATGCTACTCATCCCTGATACCCAGTTCAGTTTACTGTATGAAAGTAGCTTATTCAAAATCACTGCTCTGCTTAAACAGTCTAGCTCATGTACGGGTAAAGCAGGTTTACTGCTGAGATGATTTGTAGATACTTTCCTGGGGACAAGAGGCTCATGAGGCTGTAAAGTTAAGGTACTACCATGAACTGCAAAGCCAGCAAGTTTATCTGCCTTCAAGACTTTGATTTTCTGAATGAAATTTTGACCCCTCTCTCTCAACCTAATTATAACATATCTCCAGATCTTCACCGCCTCCTCCAGCTCTTTCATGGGACAGCAAGGCGTTCCAAGACAGCGAGATGTAATCTCGCCTCCGTGTCCTGGATTCTAACTTGGTCTGCCTCAGGGTCTTCTCCTGGGGAGACATGCCCAGAAAACCTCACCCAGGAGGCGCCCACGAGGCATTCTGGTCAGATGCCGGAAAAAATAAATGATGGCAAAAAATCTCCCAAAAGAATCTTTGTTTCATTGAAAGCGCTGATAATGAAGACAGAGGAAGTGTAGGAGTGTGCAAAAGATTTTCTTTTACAGTGATTCGATCAAACAAAAAGAATCAAATGTTAACTTAGATCATGACAATGAAAAAGGTGTGATCACAGTTTTTGGGTTTTTTTGTGTTTTTTAATGCACTCAAATCTGTAGTTACTGAAAAAGTAGTTAGGGAGAAATTTCACTCAGTTTAAGTCTGGCTTATACCAACTTAACTTGTTTTTCCTAGGCCACACACTGCTTTTACTATTTTTTACCATCATGTGTTCTCTACTTTTATGTTTTATTTTATCTGCATGCTTTCTAGTTAACAAGCCCAACTGCCCTCACTACAATATTACTCCTGCTCAGGGGAATTTTAAATAATTTCATAGGTGTTCAGTAATTTGAACTACCACATAGCTCTGAGGAGCCTGTATCATGAATGCTCAGTAGCTATAATCTCTCTTCATTTAGTGCATGCAATTGATGGCACCAGGAGTAGCAAGTTTTAGTGTTTATATTCAAAGATTTTTTTAGCTCTCTAATTTCTGAGTGGATGTTCATGGTAACAATTTTGTCACACAAAGATGAATGCATTGTGTAAATACAGTCAAGCCCATAATTATTCATGGCAAATTTTGACTTGACGTTACTCTTATTCAACCATTAATTACACAGGTGTCTCCCAAATACAATAAGATGATGTAAAAGAGGCATCATTGTGGAGAAAAATATTTCTGAGCTCTTATTTACATTTGAGCAAAAAGTGTAATGTCCAAAATTATTCATACCCATCACAAACTGTCACAGTCTCTTGGAAAATCTAAAGTTCTATATCATTCCAAACAGTCCAAGATGTTCTACAGCTTTCTCCTTACCCTGATTCACTGAGAACAGGTGTTTTAATCAATTTAACAGGTGAAAAACAGCAGCTCCTTGTGGACAGGCATGACTAAGACAAAGGAGCTCAGTGAGGACCTGCAGCTGTGCATTGTGGCTGCTCACAAGTCAGGAAAGGGCTACAAGGTTATATCTAAAGGTTTTCAAGTTCCAGTGTTATTTAAAAAAATACAAGATGTTCCGCAGTGTGGAACATCTCAGAGGATGTGGTTGGAAGTAACACCTGTGCTGGCCAACAGGATGGTGAGAGGTGTGAAATAGAATTACAAGGATCACCACCAAGACCATACTGGTGAATCTGTGCTCTACTAGTGGCAATGTCTCAAGGCAGACAATCCAACAGAAACTGGACAGTGCTATGTTCCAGTAATGCAGACCAAGGAAGACGCCACATCTCCAGAGAAGGCACACAAAAGCCTGCTTGGCCTTTGGAAATGCTCATCTGGACAAAGAAGCAGAGTTCTGGTCTTCCGTGTTACAATCAGATGAAACAAAAATTGAATTGTTTGGACACAATGATGTTTCCTTCAAAAACAAAACAAAAGCAAAAAAGGAGAAACGTTTTGCTAAGAACACCATCCCCTCTGTCAAACATGGTGTTGGGAACCTAATGCTTTGGGGCTATGTTTCAGCCAACAGACCAGGGAACCTAATCACAGTAAATGGCACCATGAGAAAAGAGCAATACAAGAAGATTCTCAACAATAACATCAGGCAGTCTGCAGAGAAACTTGGCCTTGGGCACCAGTGGACATTTCAGCACAACAATGACCCAAAACACACAGCAAAAGCGGTGAAGAAATGGTTAGCAGACAAAAACATTAACGTTTTGCAGTGGCCCAGCCAGACTCCTCACTTGAAACCAATTGAAAATCTGTGGAGGGAGCTAAAGATCAGGGTGATGGCAAGAAGACTCTACAACCTGAAAGAGTTGGAGCTCATTGCTAAAGATGAATGGACAAAAATACCTGTGGAGACACGCAAAAAGTTGGTCTGCAATTATAGGAAGAGTTTGATTGCTGTAATCGAGGTCTTTCTATTGATTATTGCGTGGGGTATGAATAATTTTGGACGTGACACTTTTTGCTCAAATGTAAATAAAAGATGAGATTTTTTTTCCCCTCCAAAATGATGCGTCTTGTACATCATCTTATTATCTTTTGGGAGACGTTTGTGTCATTTCTGGTAAAAAAAAAAAAAAAACTAAAAAAAAACAAAAACTTGCTGATTGAATAAAAGTAACTAAGTCAAAACTTGCCAGGGTTATGAAAAAGTATGGGCTTGACTGTATCAACAATCCTGCAGACCATAGTGTTTTAATGTGGAATATCACATGGATTCATGTGTGTGATCAATACTTGCTATGCTTGCACACACAAACTGCATTTGCAGCCACTTTCCTACTAAGGTAGGAATTCATAGTTCAGTCAAATGCAGAATATTTTTAATGGACAAATTACATCCAGCTAACATGGTCACAGGCACTGTGTGTTCGTACATAGAGAACTCGCTGGTTCTGCTAGCTTGTACTTGGCAGTAGTGCACACTGCCAATTACGTCTAGCACTAGCAAGTTAACTGATTAATAGAAAAGAAATTACCAGCTTTAGTTCAGTTTAAATCAAGAGAATCAAAAAATATCTCAGGTCAAGATGAAAAAGGAAAAGACTGTGACCAACAAAAACTGTATAAAGTTTACAGACAACCTTGCTTTTAATTGAAAATAATGACTAGTGATCCTGTTAGATGTCAAGATGGCAAAACCTTAAAAAACAAAAAAACAAAAGAAAAACAGGCTCTGCACTAGAATCATCTGCAACATGTTCCACCAAATCTCAAGCTTTAAAGGATCTTTGAAAGGTCCTAACTTATGAGTCCAGCAGTTTTAAGTTCTGTATAGTTGTGCACTGATTCATGTTATGTAGAAGCAGTGAATCAAGCGGCATCAGGCGGCCTTAGAGTGAAGAGGTAGGAGCTTGAAATGTTAAAGTGACACTATGTGCACACAGGCAAGAGCAGACAAATTGAGTGAGCAACTGTGGACTCATGTTGGAGTGAAAAAAATCAGGGGTCTACCTGGTAGAGACAGTGGCAGACACTGCGGAGCTGTGGGGGAAATTCGCCTGATGAACTAATGATGGCCTGAAAAAAGCGCTCAGTGATTTGCAGCAGGTTCCTCTGGTTCTCTTCGAGGTTCTCACCTTGTTCCAATCTGATGACAAAAAAACAAACAAAAAAAACTCAGTTCTATTAGTCTTTCAGTTCTTGTGACCATATAGAAATAGTGGGCAGCACTTAGCTGATACATGCATCCAACACATAGTTTGTGTTTTTTTATTTGAAGCAGTTCTAGTGACTAAACTATGGCAAACGGGGGAAAAAGCCAGTGTTTGGCAGCACAAAATTCGTAACGTATGAGAAGAAATTTGCCAGTGACTTGCAGAGGAAGCTCCTCCTTGTTCATGCTATAATTTTGTTACCACTTAAATTTCTCCAACATCTGCTACCTAGGCCATTTCTCAAAAGGCATTAAGAAAAAGAAGGGCTTCAGTTTTTCAGTCTAAGCTGTCTGCAGAGATGGAGGTACTAACCTGGTGGGGTCCACCTCAAAGCTAATGTGTTCAGGGGTTGTGATGACTCCTCTCAATAAAGGCTCCAGTAACTTCTGTAGATAGGCTGCCCCGTATACCTGAAAAAAGAAAGAGTGACAGCTTAAATCATGCAAACAACATGTCCTAAGAGGCAGTTAAGAAGCATTTCTAAAGAATTCACAAGAAGAGTCAGGCGGGGTTTCTACCTTGAAACAAAAGGTCATTATCTTGCTGGCCAGGCTATTTCCTCTGAAGAGGGTTTGCATGGAGTCAGCTAGCTCCACCTCTTTAGAAAACATATTCCACAGGAGTTGGTAGAGTAGGTGTCGGGAATCAAACAGTGTCACCAGGACTCGTGCTAGTTCATCCTGAAAACACATAGAGTAACTATTACATAGGCTTTCACTGTATTAAAGCAACATTAGGGGCGATCGTGGCTCAAGAGTTGGGCGTTCGCCTTGTAATCGGAAGGTTGCCGGTTCGAGCCCCGGCTTGAACAGTCTCGGTCGTTGTGTCTATGGGCAAGACACTTTACCCCTTGCGGTGGTGGTCAGAGGGCCCGGTGGCGCCAGTGTCCGGCAGCCTCGCCTCTGTCAGTGCGCCCCAGGGTGGCTGTGGCTACAATGTAGCTGCCATCACCAGTGTGTGAATGTGTGTGTGAATGGGTGGATGACTGGATATGTAAAGCGCTTTGGGGTTCTTAGGGACTAGTAAAGCGCTATATAAATACAGGCCATTTAGCATTTACCATTAAGAACACACCCATTCATTAAAAAAGGGAAAAAAGGCCTCTGAAAGGTCTGTGCAAATGTGTAGTAGCATTATGTTACCTACGACATTATGTCAACATTCAATTTTAAATCCGTTGTTACAAACAAAAAGAAGCCACACACCCATTGAGACCCTGGAACCACATTAGCTAATGCCATGGCAATGGGCAGCTCTCCTTGGTCTCCCATCATGGTGACCAGCTCTACCAGCCTCTCAAAGCGGTCAGCCAACACAGTCTCAGCCAGTGTGTCAAACTCTGTTCCCTGTTGAAGGATCTTGGTCAGCACTTCCATAAATGTGGCTCGAGTCTGAAGATCTTTGTGATAACCGAGACCTGAAAAAGAGGAAACCAAAATGTAAATTTACTAAAATGAACTACTGGACTTCCTCACAACAGATTCATTTTGCCTTATATATTTCCTTACTTACCAATTGAGTGCATAAGACCACTGTCCACATTAGCATTGAGTAGATTGGACATTGCTAGGATGGTGCAATGCCGAAGGGATGCCAGACGTCGGGACATTCCTCTCTTACGTCCCCCAACTGCCTGGCCTTCATCCTCCACCTCACTGCAGTCATTCAGCAGGTTCATGAACAGAGTAAAGTACCTGCACACCACCAAAAACAACAGCTAAATGAGAAAAGATGGGTTTTCTATAGTCTCACTATACTGTGCATCTTTTATTTGTATACCTTCACGGGGGTTCACATTTTCAGTGACAAATTTCAGAAACCCAGTTGTAAAATTACTGGAAGTGTACTGAATGTGACAGTATTTGGCAAAAACAAAACAAATGAAAAACCAAAACAGAAAAGTAAACGTGGTCCGTTGTAAACTGTATAATTCTGTCTGAAATCAGGCATCAGTGACACTGCAATCTGCAGCAGTGGGCTGAACAGAGGTTTGTCTCAGTGTTCAGCCCCATTCCCAACATCAAGGAGACATCCCTGTATTCTCATACACATAGTAATGTGCATGAACTCTATTAGGTAAGCTTTCTTGTCATTTCTTTTAGCAGTTGTCCACACTTCTTGAAGGACACTTGAAAGATCTTGCATCAAGATCTCCAAATACCACTGGCTGAAATGCAGCTCGAAACCACTGTATGTAGCTGTAGATACTATTGTACCTTTCTTCTGACCTCCTCCATGCATATAAACCACAATTTGATACAAAACAAATCTGGATCAATGGCTTCATTAGACCTGTTGCCACTGATTTTCAAGATTCATGTAATTTTGGATAACTCAGCCTTTTCTCTTTTCTTCCCTTCCTTAAGAACGGCTCCTTGCATCTTACTATTATGTGAGTAAATAAGCCTCTTAATGTTCATGTTTGAGCAGACCACACCTTAGTCAGACTGCTGCTGGGAATCCACAAGGGTGGCTTCATCGCCGCCTGTCTGGCAGAATAGAGAAGCAGAGTGCGAGGACAGCCAGAAAGCAGTCCTTTCCGTCTTTTTTTTTTTTTTTGGGGGGGGGGGTTCCCCTCATTCTCTAATGTCTTGGACAGATGATCCTGCTCCGACATTTAGGATTCTGGGCCTCAGCATAACCATGTATAATATCCACAAAACTCAAAAAGAGGTTATACACACACAGTACGGTAATATTATGTTGAAGCACAGTACGTATCACTCCGCGAGGCTCCTCCCTATGATAGCCGTAATGCTCCGACAATCCATCAAGCGGTGTGGCTTCGTAGCTTAGCAAAGTCGTACTGAAACATTTGACAGATTTTCGAGCGCCGTGTACGACATAAAATCGTTTCGAGGTCAGTAAACACAACCAGAATTCATACATAAGGCGCACAGGATTATAAGGGGCACTGTCGACTTTCAGAAAAATCACTGGATTGATTTTAAGTGTGCCGTATTTCCCAAAAAACATGGTAATAACGGCCCGCTAGCATGCTCTACCAAAAATAGTGCTTTGTTGTGTATCTGACGAACAAAAACCAGTTCTACACCACTGAAGTTGCAGCATTTTTACAAACCGTTCTGGTTCATCCGTTTCATTCAACGATCCGCTTTCACCCTTCTCATTCTCCATCGCCGCCATGCTTTTTCCACCATATGCGTATGAAAACAAAGCATGCGCGTTTTACCCATATTCTATGGCGATATTTCATTTTCTTATCGTTGCCCAACATTACACCGGTATTACCATGAACGGTATGATATGGCCCAGCCCTACTCCAGAGAAGGTGAATGGTTCAACTTAACCCTGGTACATTCCACACAATCTTGTCCATCACAACAACAAAGCCCCCCTAGTCTTCAACTGCTCCTTCCTGTACCAGCAAACTGCCAAACTTAATGACCTCATGCTGCCAGGCCCCATGCTTAGCCCTTCACGCCTCAGCGTGTTACACCAATTCCACCACCATGCTGTGGCCATAAGCGGTGATATAAATTTATTCTAAATTTTTACTTTATCAAAAACATCTGGATTGAATAATAAATTGGATAGGTTGAGACTGGCTGTATGAAAGGTAGTCCAGAGCCTAGAAAAGCTGAAGGAGAGATGTGTTCAAGTAAAGCTCCTTCCTACACCATCCAACTGGAGCTAACAACAATGTTCCAATATTTGATGCCCAGCAATAATATATGTTTGGAAGTGACATATCGCTCATTGTTCTAACTAACTATGAGATATTTTCATGTACCCTCAGCTGTCTTTCATGAAGTTTTATGAAGATATGCAGTTGGCAATTAGGGTTGGAAAAGAAAGATTTTTTTAAAACATAAAGAAATTTATGAACTACACACATCTTGATAGATGTGACTTTTCCTCATAACAGAGGTTGATAATTAGCCCTATAAAGATCCCTAAAACTAAAACAAACAAAAACCCAAATTGACAAAGTAATCATTTGTCAGATGTTTCTACGACTTGATTTGGGTCCAATGGTGGTAAATTTCATTGACTGGACATAATATGGAAAGGCACACACCTGACTATATAAGATCCCATATTTGACAGTATATGTCAGAGAACAAACCAAGTCATCAAGTTCAAGGAATTGCCCATAGACCTCAGAGACAGATAGGATTACTCAGGGGTGCTGACTCATTTAAACTAACATAAACAACATCCTGTAACCAGGTTTCTGGTTTCTGACTTTTAATTTAGTGACGTCTGAGACATAAATGGGTTGGCGGTGTAATGAGGGCTTCAGTTTAAAACTAGTCAGCCTGTTTTCACAGCTGCTTCGAGCGCTAAAGGCCTCTATCACATAGGAAACGGCATACTCAGTGCTACTCTCTGAAACCCATCGTTTCAGAGAGTACTTGTGCATTGAGCCTAGCTTCCAAAGCAGTATACAGCCTAAATTTCTTACAGGCATCATCATTACTAAAGGCTGAGGAGTAGCTAAATATCTTACACACTGAGTGCCAAAGGTGCAGGAGGGAACGGTGAAAAAGGGCCATACTGGTAGCTAGTCAGCTACAAGCTTAACTAAGCTAGCGAATCCATAAAGACACAGTGAATCCTTCCTAAAAACTTCCTAATTCTATGACTGTACTTCATCTGTCCTGATCGGTAGGGCAGGGCAACATGGCCAAAAATATTTATCACGACACAGGGAGTGCAGAATTATTAGGCAAATGAGTATTTTGTCCACATCATCCTCTTCATGCATGTTGTCTTACTCCAAGCTGTATAGGCT
>NW_005187644.1:667332-692967 GCF_000239375.1 Pundamilia nyererei | reverse complement strand
TCAGTTAGATGTCGCCTTTCTCACAGTCGGGGCTGAAAGCCGACAGCTCGCTGATTCTGATCTGTCGGCGGGTCCGCGCTTTGTGTTCACGCCCTTTATATGCCGATTCTAAAGCTGTTAGTTTGATCTCTCTCCAAACAATATTGACCGAACCAGCAGCAAAAGAAGATCCAAACTACGCTTCACATAAACATCGTCATGAATTCACTCTGACTTTTGCTGTTTTGCTTCCACGGCGATGCACAGCTCTCTCTCTGTACTTCAAGAACAGTTTCCCTTTCTTCATTATTCGCTTGCTTGTTACGCACAAGTCTACCGTTGTTTACAGCGCTGTCGGCCGCTGTTTTTTTTCCCTTTTACATTCTTCCGAAAAGAAAACCTAATTTCTGCTCTTCAATACTGAACAAATTTAAACTTTTTAAAATTATGCAAAATGCAAAACGCTAAATCTCTACTAAAACCGCTGTAACTTCAGAGGTAATGTTCATATGTTGATTAATGGTTGTCTTTCGTTTTTTATGTACTGCAGAATATTTTTTATAAAATCCCAGGCCAGGAAAATCACCTTCATGTTTTTCTGTGTTTTATCTTCAGCTACTTTTACACAAAGGCCTCTGCTGTGACGCTCACACCTTTGATAAAGTCTTGCGTGTGTCAGCTTCCTTTTTATTGATACAAAAATATGTAAATGTACTGATCTGAATTATAATATTTCTGACTGTCAAAATTTCCCAGATTTAAATCGAATGGAATTGAATCGAATCGTGGATCGAATCGATTCGATTCGATTCGGGACCTTGTGAATCGGAATTGAATCGATTCTAGAAATCAGTGACGATACCCAGCCCTACTCATTAGCCTCAGTTACCACCTGGGCCCAGTCAGCAATCACCTCTCTGAGGTCATATAAGCTGGGGATGATCTGGATGTAGGAGGGTGGTTTTTCCTCTGGTGTTCCCACATTGTGTGTCGAAGGTGTCGGGAGAGATCCTATAGTGGGGAGTTGTGGAAGCAGTGTAGCTGCTACATGTGAGTCGTGTGGGCTTGTGGGCCCCTGGAAGTGCCTCCTCGTGCTGTGGAGTTTTTTGTTTGGTTGTTCTGTTCTTTGTTGTTGCGACCTTTTTCTTTTTCCAAGTGTTATTGGTAAAATGGCGTTGTCGGCTCTTTATGTTAAGTTTATCTATAATAAAAACTATTTTATTTACTAGACACCTCTGTCTGTTCTCCTTTCATTCTGTTCCGGGCCCATATGTTACCAGTCCCCCCACACACCCCTAGACCTTCATCGTGGGGACGTAACAATGATGTTAACTGCATAATCCCCAGGAGGCCCTAAGACAGCCTTATCAGTCAACCAGCAAAACCTCTAATGTTAAGTTTTACCCTTTTGACGACCCCTGTTGAGGCAGGCCCATCACGGGTCGATCAATCGTGGGCATGTGTATCGTGGTTAGCTGACTGCCTTAGCTGCCCAAGTGATGTCAGCCCTTTTTAACCATAGCCAGTGACTGGTCCTCTCAGCAGTGTTAGCTAGTTCTCCATTAGCCTGCCGTTGCGCCTGTCCTCTGATCCCAGTCTCTCTAAGCAGCTTTGCTCAGACTTAAAAAGAGGTTATACACACACAATACGGTAATATTCTGTTGAAGCACAATACGTATCACTCCGCGAGGCTCCTGACTACGTTAGCCGTAACGCTCCGACAATCCATGAAGCGGTGCGGCTTCGTAGCTTAGCAAAGTCGTACTAAAACATTTTTTGACAGATTTTTGAGCGCCGTGTAGCACATAAAATCGGTTTAGTAATAACGACAGCCCACTTGCATGCTCTACCAAAAAATGGTATGATATGGCCCAGCCCTACTAATCGGTCTCATTTTTCCATTCATAAATTACTTCTCTCACTTTCTCAGCGCACTCTCTTCATTTGTTAGTACGTTTCCATCTCAATCTCTAATCACCTTAATGCTGGGCAGACACTGTGCGATGACCTGCGAACGATGCAGGTCTCACACTATACGGCCTGATGCTCTGATGCGACCTGAGTGCTCACACTGTGCGTCCATAAAACGAAGGTTATAACAGAAATAATGTAGCTTGCTCTCCCTCTGGCTTTCACTCACACAGACACACCACCACCATCAACTTTGCTAAATTGCTAAAAACATTGATCAGGCAGCTGTGATTGAGCAGCAGTGTCGATCCAACTATTTTCACGGTTGTTGTGGTCGTGATCATTTTGTGAGGCCACATCGAAAAGGCTCGGATGAGCTTTCCAAAGTTCTACAAGTTGTGCCTCCATCGCTTGTGTCCAGATCACACTCTGCACTGTCGTGCTGCGCCGTCTTTTTCCCTGACATTTGTGTTTGCGCGTGCGCAGTGTGAGAAACTGCGGTGACACCCTCACGACCAAGCGATTGATGATCGGGAGCTGGTCGTGAGGTGTTAATAGCTTCTCGTTACTCCACGTATACTACACGATGCACGATGAAGGCCAAAATCCGGCCAATCGCCAAAACGGTCGCACGACTCAAAAATCGGCTCAAAATGGGCCAAAAAATCGCACAGTGTCTGCCTGGCATAACAGGGTGTACGTCCTTTCCCGCTCAATCTCTTTGGCTAGCCAACTGATACAAGTCCTTTTCTCCTTCCCCTGAGTGTCCAGCCTGACATACATGATCCTGTCTGACACTCTCTTCATCTCTAAAACACCATCTCACATCCTTAAACATTGCCCCTAATCAATTTCCTCTTCCTCTGTCTTTGGCCATGATGCATTGCACTTATTGCAGAGCGAGGCTGTACATAGTACTAGTGGCTGTGAGAGCATCAGCATTCAAACATAAAATTTCTGATGATTGTGAGCTACTGTTGAGATGAATTAATGATCAAGTACTGTCTTTTATGCCACAGAAAAGGTAAAATGTTGATGTGTTCTTACTTCAAGAAGAGCTGAGATTTGGCCTCCATCAGCTCTACTCCATCTCCCTCCTCTGGCTGCAAAGGAAGACCAGCTAACAGTGATACTACAGCCTCCATACTGGCTTGGTCCAGGTCCCTTAGCATCGCACATTACACATGCATGCATGCACACAAACAGACACACAGACAAATATGAAAACAATGAGAAGGGAGTTCATCATTTCCTGACAATACAATGGTTTTATAGCATATATTTAACAGAGATGCACCTTGTCAGGCACTTGATGTCATCATCAGCAGCTTGGTTGGAGGTTCCCATTACCCAGTCTGTCAGATATTCCACCATCTTGTTCCTACAAAACACCATGAGTGAAAAATTCCATTATGTCCAAAGGGGCAATACATTTCTATGTAAATAACAAGCGGAGGGGCAGCGGGCTGCACTATTGCGTCGCAGCTTGGTGATGGACGGTGCTTGTTTCAAACCCATTGGCCACCTGGGACCTTTCTGTGTGAAGTCTGCATCTTCTCTCGGGTAGTCTAGCTTCCCCAAACAGTCAGAAGATATTCAAAGGGTTATGTTAATTTGCGAGTCTAAATTGGCCAAACGTGTCAAAGTAAGCGTCAATGTCTGTCTCTCAGTGATACCTGGGGACCTGTCCAGAGTGTACCCTGCCTTTTGCCCTGTGACAGCTGGGAAAAGCTTCAACCCCCCCCATCCAACTCTGAATCGAATAAGTGGAAGAAGAAAATCTAAGTGAATAGGATGTGTTCTTCAGTTAAAATGCATTAAGTCAGTAAGTGCAAGCAGCTGGTATAAAAAGTAGAAGATGTGTTTTTCCTCAGTGATGTGCAAGCAAACAGTGTCCTAACTGGTAGCTGGTTCTACTGACCTGAACTTCATCTCCTGGCAGAAGGACAGGTCATCTCGTCTCTCCATCATCACCTCGACCAGCTGGCACAGCTTGGTTTTGATCTGGATCGCATGGACTACATTACCCAAAATACGCACATACCTAAGGGATAGAGCACAGTTCTGTGTAGCTCAGAGCATATTCTGTGATTTTCATTAGTTTCCAAAAGCTTCAGAGACAAATAAAATCATAATTCCATTCACTTTGAAAAAACAAATCTCTCTCACTGACATTATTCACTTTTTAAACACATTTGGATAAGCAAACATTTGATCCTGTTTAAAACAGCACCTATTGATAAAGTCGACATACTCTGATGGAAAACCCTAAAAGGGTTAAATGTACTGGATTTATATAGTTTTTCCTTCTAGTCTTACTCGCCCCTCACAGTATATACAGCCACTTAAAATGGCCACCTGGTCCCTAACAGGACGATGATGGATGCTTAGCCGATTCTTAGCAGTAATGATATATCTTGCCTGTGACATGGACCATGCAACCATGAGTAGGAACACCCATAAGCGGCATTTAGGAAAACCAGTTGTAATGTCTTGCATATCCAGCAGGGGGAGGAGTGTGCATTCATTTACCTTTTAAATACTTATAACAGAACCATTACTTTAAGCCTTTCTATAAAATACCAACATAAATGTTTGCTTGCACCAAATAAAAAAGAGGTTGTGCATACCAAACACGCAAGACAGAAGACAGACAGTGATGCTTGCTGTCTATGGTCAAAATCAAAACTGAAATGTGAATTAAGCACTTGCTGGATTGTGCAACACCCAGCAATTAATGCAATTTAAACAAGCTGCCATAGAGCACTCAAAATGTGTGTATGTGCCTGCGTTTTTCTGCCAGAAATTTGTGGCACTTTGTTCTAAACAATTGGGGTGATTAATAGGGTCAGTAAAAAGATTCTGTAGGAGAGGGGCACAAAATAGTAGTTTTACTAATAATGTATGGATTGCATAATTTTAAAATGCAGTAAATTGGCTGGTGTAACTGCGTTTTTTGTTTTAAACCCTTCTGCTCTGTACATCTCTGATAAATCACTACTTGTAACACATTAGGCGATTATTCAAACAGCTCTCTGACCCCTCCCACCAAAGGCCAATGAATTCCAAACCCCAGCCCAAATATCCTCTCTATGTCCAACTGTGATTTTAACAGACGCACATAGTAGTCCTGCAGAAATCACTGACAAAAAGTACTGACAGAACACTGTGATACAAACAATCTTCTTCTTTGAATTTTCCTGAATTTTATGACATTAAAATAAGGGAGTTAAGCTTTTTACATTTTAATGCTTGTTGTTCAGCTGCTGTGCTTTATCTGTATTTCATTGAAACAATCATCACTTATTAATGATCGTGAAATAAAAGCCTTCCTTCTACAGGCAAGCAGCAACCCCCCAATATGGGAACAGTTTTGGTGACTACAAGATTTCTCATAAAATCTTTTACAGGTAATAATTCAAGTCAAAGGGGTGTGTTTATAGTGGAAAGTAGATATGTCCCAGGAGAAGGAGGGACCGGTTGTCCGCTCAGCTGACAACCGGTTGACATTTGGCTGTTAGCAGCAAACATGAGTGGCTGTACCTGTAAACCACATTCACCCATTTAGTTTATGAGGTAAAAAGGTGCCTTATCCTAGATTTTGCTAGTATTTAATTCTCATCTGCAGGTCCTGGACAGGTACACAAAATATTAAAGAATTTATAATTTAATCAAACATACAGTCTCCAAAAGTTGATTGTGTTCATCTGGACATGGCGTTTTCAGTGAGAGAAACGTTTCATCACTCATGCAAGTGACTTGTTCAGTTACTGGAGACTGAAGAAGCCTGAGGACTTTGTTATTAGATAAAATGAATATTGATAAAGTTTACCTTTATGGGCAGAATCTGCAGTAGAAAAAATGTGATAAATCAGAATATATCACATCGCGAGTTAAGTACTGTGATCATATCGTATCGTGGGGTGTCTGGTGATTCCCACCTCTATTAAATATGTTCAAACTGTTGACCATACTCTTTTAATGCAAAGTGGAGATGGTTAAGCAGAAAATGTTCTACATGCCACTGTGAGATGGAATGATCCATGAGAGAAGGCTGGACCATTCTGCCAAATGATGAAGAAACTCTACTAGAAGTTATTCTGCTAAAAGGAACAACTATGTCCAGATGTTATGACATTTGTTTTCACATTTTTAATGCCAAAAAGAACATCAATTTAGATTTAGTTTGTTGTGGTGTTTTATGCTTTGTAATTTCCATCACCGCACAATGTTTTAATTTCATATTTTGCTGTGATTACCTTACTAGGTTGAGCATCATGGTCTCAATGCTGGCTTGTCCCAGGTGTTCAGAGCTGCCCTCTGAGTGGTTATCTAACAGGTTCTTCATGATGGCTATGGTCTGCTCCACAAACTGTGTGTTAGTGTCGTTGATGGGAACCTGAAAAAACGGAAAGCCATAAAGTAAATGTCAGTAACATTGTTACTGTACACAGTGTTAAAGAAACAAAACAACAAACACACTTGGTGACTTTTGATAAAGGACTGAATTTTATCAAAGCTGCAGTGTGATGAACCAAAACAAAGAATTGTTTAAGAAAAATCTGACAATTTAATCCAGATTTGTTTTTGAGTCCTTGCCAGAAGAAAATTTGGGGATTTTTTTGGGCCAAAACCAGCCATTTAACCAAAACTCCAGCGTTACTGACAGTTAACCATGTTAAACTCTCCTCAAGCAAGGTAATGATGATTCTTTTAAATATTATGAATATATATAATTAAAAAGTAATATTAATCCATTTAAGACTGATAAAGAAGATTTTTCTGCAAATTACAGATACAGCCACTCAAAACTGCTGCTTTCAGCCAGAGATGAGCCGACAGTCAACTGTCAGCTGAAAGTCAGTCGCTGAGAGTCTCCCTTTCGTCCTTGGGGCGTATACTTTCCGCTATAAACACGTCCCTTTCACTCAATTGCATAGTGGCACCAAGGGATGTCGCTTTGTTAGGGGAAAGAAAAAAGAAAAAACCCACACACTTTGGATAGTTAGTCATAGATGGTTTTCTCAGTATTATTGTAGGGCCTTTATGTTATTAAGGCAAGTGTTTTGATTTCATGCTATAAAACTGAATTTAATGGAATTTTGATAGCTTTTGCTGTAAACCTCTTCACCGATTAAAATCTAAAAGAAATTGATAAAACTTCATTTTCAGCATTCAGACATTTCATACTACAAATCCCCCAAACTATTTTCAGTTAACAGTTTTTCATTCATCCAATTCAAGCTAATCTAATAAAATAGTTACAATTTAAAGGAAAATTGAATACAAAAAATAATATTCTTGCACACAAGCTTCCTCAAAGATCCCAGCCTATTGTTTGCTGGGCTGATACTTCTTCAGACCTCTGTTTGAAATATGAGTACATTCTTCACTTTTCCGTGTAAGGTTGAAACTAAATACTTTGATTTATTCTTTAAATTTCTTCTAATTCTTACATTTGTATAGTCGCTCATTAAGACCAGGTTGAACGCTAACAACGCGATTCTTTGCGACCTGTTAGCACATGCATATTTTCCACCTATAACTAAATAATAATAGTATTCTTGCACACAAGCTTTCTCAAAGATCCAGACCTGCATAAATACTACAGGTTGGATACTTTGCAGGACATGTATCAGTCGTTGGACTTGGAGTGTCCCTTTCACAGCGCAAAATTTTTGAACCAGAGTATTATATTGCAAATCACAAATGCGATTTACTAAGATTAGTGGCAGACACCTTGAGTAAGCAGGCAGGACTGTGATCGTTACCGCTATGACGTAATTTATTTGGAAAGTGTAAATGGTGAGAATTACCAATGGTTTTACGCACAGTGCCAGAGCTTTGTGGTTCACTCCTACAGCAGTGTTTTATTAATCATCCACATATTTCTGGCTGAAACACACACATACATATTGTTGCACAATCTGAATTAGTTTAAGTTTCGATTTTGTAGTTTATATAACAAAACATACAAGACCCTACAATAATAATTTTACGCTGTCATGTTCAGAAACACAAGTCAGCAATAATCACAGAATGCAAGCATCACTTTCTGTCTGACCTGTTCGTGCACAACCTGTAATTTTTTGGCTGCAAACATATTAATATACATATTTAATAACAAGGCTCAACATTAGCCAGCAATCGGTCAGGATTCCAACAGGCACCCATCGTGGTGCTGTCACTGATGAGGCGGCAGTTTTAAGTGGCTGTATCTGTAGTTGTTTTTACTTTTAAAACTTTATCCACAATTTTCCAACAATACAGTTTATGTGTACTGAGGTGATTTCATAGGCTTTTACTGCTTCTGTCCTAAAATTGAAAAAGAAGGTCCTGAATAACAAATTATGCTACGTCCTCGTGTCACTGGATGGCATAAAGATTTTTGAAAATTGGATGAGGTTATACAGGAGGCTTTCTAAAGCTCAATTAAAAAAACGACTGCTATTAAAACAAGGGCCTATTACATTTCTCATTTTTCTCCACTATTTGACACATTTTTACTTCCTAAGAAAATGGCTAATTTTTAACATTTATTTCTCTTTAATACGAACTCACCGGACCCTGAGTGTCAAAGAACTTGCCAATGCTGTTCTTGAGCTTGTTGAACAGCATGGGATACAGAGCTGGACTGAGCTCCAATCCAAGGAGATCCTTAACATTGGTGCGAACATGGAGGCCCACCCTGTCGTGGCCACAAACCAGCAGAGCCAGCAGCCGGTCCAGGAAGCGGCTCACAGGTGTCTCACTCGAGGCCGAAGAGCAAGAGGAGGTCATGAGGTTGGACACCTCACAAGGGCCCATAGAGATCATGGAGTGTTTACGCTCGGTCATGGAACCCATAGGTGGACTGTATGTGGGTGGGCCAGGGGTGCTGCGCTGCTGGAGGCACACACCGCCCAGAGCACACAGAAATCCTGTCATGTTGATCCACTCCTGCTGCAGGGGGATACAAAGACACTGAGGCCCAGTGGCACAACACCAGGTAAGCTATTTGTTACAAGTCTGCATTCAGTAATATCTCTGTTCATATTGCATTGTCTCAAAACAAAAATTCACATCAACAGCAACAAACAGGTCACCAAATCTTAGTTTGACTAATCAGAATTCTTTGAGACTGTTTTAATGATTGTAATGTTTAGGATTATAATTCCGTTTCCAAAATAAATAAGCTTGTAAAGATGACTGAATATAACACAATAGTGGACTTGCAATCAGGTAGAATTCAGAGCTGGTAAATAATCCATACCTGCTAAAAACTGGTGTCCTCTGCTACTGCCTCACTAGCAGTGCTCTTATATTTTATCTTAGTATTTTGTGCTTTCAGGTAAAACTAAGTCTGGTACTCCCAGCAAAGATGTGATACATAGAGACGGTAACTTCACATTTCCCTATACCTTACCTGTCCATCATCTGCCTTGTTTTTGGGAAAGTTGAGAATCTGTTTGGTGGCCTGGTCCCATTTAGCGTATGTGTCCTCCCAAGCCTACAACATTAACAAATTGTAAATTTGAGATCTGAAGATATTGTATAAATCAACCAAGAAGTCACCAGGGAAGCACATCAGTAGCCCTGAAAATGAATGTAAATTGAATGTTACTTCAATATTTCCTGGCGTAGGATGCTCTATCCTCCTCAACAAAGCCATCACCCTCTTCTGCAAGGTGGAGCGGCCTATGGAATTAAGAACAAAGCCTTCATTTAAAGACTTCTATTTTGGGATCTACAGATAATATAAACAGAAAACAATGACATCTAGATATTCCTAGTAAAGCAGGATCTAAAAAACTACTAAATCACAGTGTGTGCCTATTGTTTAGACCCTGCTTTTGCATTTTGGCTTAGTTTTTGATAAATGATGTCATATTGCGATACAGTACTGTGCAAGAGTCTTGCATCAATCTCATTTCTTGATATTTTACTTCCAAGAAATAAGAGGGTTCTTTTGAGTGGTCCTCAGCAATAGTTCTCCAGGATTTTGTAAGGTCTTTCTTTAGACACTGACTGCTTTTTTGCTGATTTCAGTCCACTTATATCTGAGTGTTTTCACTGGAATGTTTTTCTTTTGTTGTTTGTTTTCTTTTTGTTTGTTAAGCCATATAACACTGACGCATAGAACAACCAAGGATGAAAAAAGCCACATAACTCAGCAGACAACTTAGCAAAAAACATTTTTCTATTATCTTTAGGCACTTTACTACTTGCAGCCTGTCATAAAATTTGTTCTTCATTTAAAAATAGCAAAGATAACACAGTTTGCTAACTACAAAAATTGAATTTTCACATTACAAAGGTGATTCTCACAGAGATTAAAAATTAGAATGTGTGCAGATTGTTCTTACAAAAATGTAAAGAAACTGAACAAGTGGAGGATAGATGAAGTGGTAGGACTAAAAAGGTATGCCAAATTACATAAGAACTGAACTCAAAATCAAATGATGATTCTAAATATGAAACTTTTTGGTTTAATATTTATGTGAATCCTATTTGGATGCTTTTCTCGGCTTGAGTGAATTGTCTGACACACACTGGCTGCTGAGGACACACTTTGTATTTTGCTTGATTGAGCATGCATCAAAACGTGTTTTCCGTTTATTTTTTTGTTTGTTTTGTGCATCAAAGCAAAATCATTTACAATTTATTCATGTGAAAAGATTCATTAGATGGCATGAAGCCAAACTGGAGGATTACTTCTAGCTAAGGTACAGGCAACATACTTACCCGTTCCCATCATGTTGCTGACAGATGCCAGTTCACTGAAAGTCATATAGTTGGGCAGGATTGTCTGAACGGGCACCTCGTCAGCAGCACTGCGGATATCAGCTTCCTCACACAGGTGGCGAAAACAAGACATGGCCACCAGAACAGCTTCGGTGTCTGGGCTCCACAAGAACATGTAGAGGGACACCTCTAGCTTTGTCTGTGCCTGCCGACAGATGGGGATGCCACCACCCATGGTGGCACACTCCTGAAAATAGCAAGTAACATCCTGGTTATACCCACCTTGTGGGACATCACATCATCACCCTTCCTGGTTCTAAGCCAATGAAACACATCTCGCAAGGACTAGACTGATCACTGGGGCATACACCAGAGTAATGTGCGTAAATAAATGGGGCTGCACCTTGTTTTTGAGCAAAAACTTGTTCCTGCAGATGAGAATCTCCCTCAGCCATTTCAGAACCTCTGTCCCATTAACAATTAGCTGACCGATGAGTTTGCGGCAAATTAGGAAGAGCACCTGTGAACTGAAAAGAAGAACATAAACAAGCGGTCCTGTAAATTTCAATGTTTATAACATCAACTGAGTATGTGCTGCTTTCTTTACACTATAACAACATAAAAGCACTTTTCAGAAATGCACATCTTTCCATTATTTTCCATTAATTCCATTAACAGTATCTGAAACTGTCGACTTCATATATAAATAAGTACTACATGGTCATTTTTGAGGAAAAGTTCCAACGAACATACTGAGTCCAACCTACTTGTGTACACTCAATTTATTAGTTACACCTGCTGAACTGCTTATTAGCACAAATATCTAATCATCTAATCACATGAAAGCCACTCAATGCATTTAGGGTCATACTGTGACGGATCATCATCATATCTCATTACCTGTAATATTTTCATTTAAGCTGTCCTGACTTAATTCACCAGTTCTAAAAAGATTAAAAGGGGCTATAGAGTCCCAATCAAAAGTTTTAGACCTCTTGAAAAATAGCAAAAAAATCATTTGTTGCATGGTTGGATCTGAACAAGATTCCAAGTAGAGCTTCAAAATCCAACAAGAAGAAATGGGAGTGAGACAAAGCATTTTTTGGAGCATGCAATTTATTGCAAACAAGACTTCAACTGAAACAGGCCGTTTTACAAGCTGATGAAAGGTTTAGGACCACACCTCTAAAAAACCCTGTAGACCCCCCAAATCAGAAATCAAAATTCTAAACATGAACTCGGTAATGAATAGCTCCACCGTTATTGTTGATCACTGCAAATTTTGTTGCAGGAATCCTTGATGCAAACATTTACATGAGGTAGGTGGGAACATTTCTCCAAGTGGTGAAGACGGGTGCACGAAGGGAATCTACTGTCTGGAACTGTTGTCCATTTTTGTAAACTTCCCTTGCCAGCTATCCCCAAAGGTTCTCAGTTGCATTGTAGATTGGGGGAACATGCAGGATGGTCCAAAAGAGTGATGGTATTGTCCTGGAAGAAGTCCCTTGTCCTGTGGGCATTGTGTACTGTAGTTGTTACCACACAGACCTGGGCCCTCAATCATGAGGGATGTTCTCTGCAACATCTGGACATAGCCAGCGGCCGTTTGACGACCCTGTACCTCTTGTGCTGCCCCCTCCACTGTGGTGGGTAGAAAACAGCTCAGGTGGGATCTGCTTGTCATGCCAGTAACATTGGAAACAATCAGGACCATCGAAGTAAAAAAATTTTCACATCAGAGAATAAAACTTTCTTCCACCTTCCAATGTCCCATGTTTGGTGCTCTCTTGCAAAGTCCAACAGGTCAGTTCTGTGGCGTTTAAGGAGACGTTTTTTGTTTTTGAAGCCCTTCAGTCTCAGATGCCATCTGCTGATTGTGGGGCTGCCTTCAGCACCAGTAACAGCCTTAATTTGGGTTGAGGATCATCCAGTGTCTTGACAGACCCTCTCGCTCAGTGCTGGTGAAATTTTTGGGGGTCTTCCACTTGACTTTTTTGTTCCATAACCATCAGGATTCATTTAAGAAATCCTAAATTACTGTTTTGCTGCGTCCCACCTCAGCAGCGATGGTGTGTTGCGAGAGACCCTGCTTATGCAGTTCAACAACCTGACCACGTTCAAAAAGGGAAAGCTTCTTTGCCTTTGCCATCAGAACCTCATGACAGTGTGACTACTGGACAGAAGATGACAATGAATCCACATTTTTGCAAAACCTTTGATCAGCTGTTTCAGTTTAAGCTTTGCACGCTCAAAAAAATGTTTTGTCTCACTCCCATTTCCTCTTGTTGCATGTTCAAGTTCGACTTGGAACCTTTTTATCATTCAACCATGCAAAATATGATTTTTTTTTTTGCAATTTTTCAAGTGGTCTCAAACTTTTTATTGGGACTCTACTTTGTTTTATACTCTATGCCCCAGCATAGACTAGACATAATAATGTCCAAGAAGTTCCTGGCTTCAATGTCAAAATATCTTCTAAAACATATTCAGCGGATGGATGTAATATTGTTTGTGTTATGAAATAAAAACAAATTCACTAAAAGGCAAGAAAATGAGTCACAACCCTTTGGGACATTGCTGAGTCTTGATGGGAATGATCAAATTTAAGATCTCTAGCTTCTTCATGAAAGATAAGACTGTTGTACCTAATGTCCCAAAATGTCTCTATGGGGGCATCAGGATTCCACAGCTCTATGTTCTCTGGTTGGTGCAGAACTAACAAAGCCTGGAAATCAAAAGAGCAAGAGGAAGGAGATTTCAGACTTAAGAGAAAGAACCAGGAAGAGGTAAAGATTAACAATCAAAAATAAAAAGATCAGTTCCTATCTCTATTATAATAACTTGCATAAGAAATTTACCACAATTCCAGAGACCGTGAGACTGCGTAAAATTTGAGACAAATCTCAAGAGATATCATCACTTTGGGTCAGAACTTTCAGAAAAAAGTATTTTTGAAATTGTTCTTTAGCCTTAAGCTGAATAAATAGCTTGAGCTGTGTGATCATATAAGTTCAACTAGCTCTTTCATTGTTTTTTTCCTGTTTTATTTGTTTGTGTTTTCCACAGAACATATAAAACACTTTCTTAAATTGAAATAGGAGACAACAGCAATAATCAGTTGTCTCTAGTGAATTCTTGCTCCCACAGATGGATTCCACCTCTACAATCTTTGAATGGAGTTGTAGTTGGAGTCCTTGTTCTGCAGCTCAGCAAATCCCCGCAGCAGAACAAGAGCACCACGGCCAACTACAGTCAACAACTATGAAGTGTCTGTCTAACAGCAACACAACAGACTTTAGAGAGAGAGAGCCGAATGGTATTAGGGATAGCAAAGTCCTGCTCAGCCTACCGACTGGCTAATAGCTGGATGTTATTAGTCACGTGAACATTCACATGTGTAAAACTGAAAGGAGTTTTTTCCCTTTTATTCCTGCTTTTCATTTTAAATATCTGTAGGAAGTGCACCGAGCATTGAGCATTGGACTCTGACCTCCATGGCTTCTTGTGAGAGCTGGGTACTGTTGGTTAGCGGCACCAGCTGCACAAGGCCAGTGATGAGCTCTGCTGTGCTGCTCTGCATCTCTGGAGCTTGTTTCACTGGATTCTGATACACAACGACACAAACAAAAATATGAGCATACTTGCAAAATATTGAAGTCGAAAGATATTTTTGTACCAGTTTAAACAAAGAAAAATATCAGTTGTTTCTAGCTGATAAGACAGTCCAACATAAATGTAGAGGGACTCACATGCAACATGAGTTTGGGGTCGGCATGGATGAGTTTAACCAGAGCAAGGAGGAGGCACTTGTAACTTCGAGTGTCCAAATCTGTGGCTTTCTCTTTGAACTTAAGGCTGGTGGTTTTCTTTCCAATAAATGTTAGACTCTGTAGCAGGCAGCAGAGAGAGAGAAAAGACAATATAGCTGTAACTAGTAGCCAAGTGTAATTATATACATGTATAATTATATTGCAGAGTTGACCTTTTATTGTAATAGTACAGTTTGTCTTTTGCCATGTTTAGTTGAGGCATGCTTTCTCTGACCGTCAGACAAGTTTGTTTAAATAAGTAAAACAGTTTACAATATCCTTATGCCTTCTCACCGGAGTCATGCGTAGGGGGGCATGTGTGCCAGTGCCTTGGGTTACACGGTTGAGGGTGTCTGAGAACATGAAGCGAAGCTCTCCAGAGTGACAGTATACTGCATCAATCTTAGGCCACCAGTCCAGGTGGGACTGAAATAAAACACAGGACAAGAGATGACAAGTAAGTCACAGAACACTTCAAACTGTTGCAGGACCACTGATGTATGAGCCTATGCAAACTTACATTGTTGATTATTCTATGTAACGAGTTGACCAGGACAAAGTGAAAGGTGGAAGGGGATGACGAGGCCAGGCAGACCTATAAGACAAAGAGGAAGCACCCCGAGATTTACAGGAAACTTCTCATGTCATGCACCTTCAAACAAAGGTTAACATGCCATACAAGAAAACGAATATCACTTTTTTCCTGTCTACCTTAAAGTGCTGGTTGTTGTGAGGGTTAATGCGGAAACAGGACACAAAGCAATCCATCATGAGCTCCACATCAGCATTCTGACTGCCCGTTCCCCTCCAGAAGGGTTTGGCTGGGTTGAACAGCAGAGCCTGATGAAACACAGTCACTTGATGTCATTCACAAGCACATTTCTACAAAGACAAACTTCATCACAACGTCCTTATAGATAAATATAATAAAGGGACCAGTTACAGCAGTTACAAATACTGTTATATACAAAACGTATAATATGTATAACATATGTAATAATAATGAATGAAGTAATATCTTTCAATGCCTTTGGATGTTCTTTAAAGTCCGATCTGCATAATGATTGTTTAAGGATTGTCCTGAAAAACAGTAAAAGCCAACTGACTTGGAGCAAAGGCTGAGAAGGGGACCTGTCCTCAGTATCGCAACAAAGATGAAAATAAGACACACACACAATGCATTGACCTGCCTACTAACACACACACAGACAGCCAATGAAAACCAGCTTACACTCGTAATCATAGTCATATAGTTCATCAGTGTGAAACACGCTTACTAACAAATACTGAGTTCATCCGTTTCAGTGCCACCAATCAGTGATCCGTCAATAAACTTGGTGGTTAATACAAGTGTAAAATGCTTGCAATATGAAGGCACTGATCTTTTATTTGGATCTTTCAAACATGCATTTCTGTTATCATGCTGTCCTGTCAACTTGCAGGGTTAAGATTTGACATGTAAACTAACCGAGTGTCATCATGTCAGGGGAACATAAAATAAAACACCAGTGAACAGAATGTTGCAGATGGTTAAATGTGACTCAGATCCACCGCTGTATGCACGTGAGTGGAGACTCAAACAAACTGCTGTTATTCCTGCTTCTGATGAACTGGTGAAGCTTGCACACCAACACACACACACCTTATATACAATCTCATCCATATATAAGATTTTTATGTTTGTTTAAGTGTAACACTGAGGGCTGTGGAAGCCCAGCAATTTCAAATTCCTGTGTATGATCTGTATGTATAGTTTTTGACTTTGAAGCTAAATTTGACTTTGATTACATGGGAACAAACTTGCTACATGTAACAGCACATGGGAAGGGAGCTAATGAGCAGTTCGAGAGAGAAAAAACAGTGTCTATTTGACAAAAGATAAGTGTACAGCCAGGGTAATTCTCACTGAACTGATTTTATAGGCTACACGACGGCATTTCACGCGTTTCTCTTTCAAAGACTGAACAAAACGATTGGGGCTGCGGCTAACATAAATGCAACAGTACAAACAGTTGAAAGAAACTGACGTTCCAGGGGTAAAACATCGCAAATTAGGTGTTCAGGAAGCATCTAACAACAAATGTTTGTGTTGCAAACAACCGCCACACCATATTGCCAGTTTCACCAAGCAAATACATTGCTGTGTTGAGGCCTAAACCAGGCCCCAACACTTTTTAACGGTGGACTTAAAGAAACCTGTCAGGTTTTATCCCTCTGGAGGGGTCCACATTTTTTGATTGGTCGATGATTTAATAATCTGTTCTCCTTTTAAGTGGGCTTGTGAGATTGAAACTAAAGGGCTATAAAATACCTCACTAAGAACAGCCCGAAGTGAGCTTCAGAGAAACTCACCTTTCTGGGACACATGTTCACACCACATGGTCAGACCCCTCTGTCTAAAAAGGATTGCAGTGATCCAACCCATTCCAAAGTCACAAAGATTTTTATTTATTTATTTATTTTATTGATGTATTTATGTATTCATTGTTTGTCTTTTGGAATGAATGGAGCCTGGAGACTGGAGACTGGAGCCTCGTCGTCTCGTCTCTCTATAAACTGTACTGCATACAGCAGAAATAACAATAAAGTTTGACTTTTTGCTATGACATCATATGTATGTCATATACATGCTGCCGAGAGGCTCCATCATCACCAATGATACATCGGAGGGGAATGACTGGACATGATAGACTAAAAGAATGACAAGACCAGCAGGCCCACCTCCACCTCCGCCAATCTGCCACATTCTGTGTCACGGATCGCACTGAGAATAAACTATATTTACTAGCTGCTTCTTGGTTTTGGCATCACACTGTATTATTGAAAAATGCCAAATATCACAGTGAAAAAATGTACTGTTTTAAACCCAGCATCACTTCTCCCCACAGCAGCAAATGATGAACCACATGATTTTATAGCAGCCGTTTCTGGAATGTGTTCACCCAGACCTGACCTACAGGGTGCACTGCTGGCTAACTTTAATCTGAAGGTTTTTGTGGACGATTTGGCATAACGCAGCCCAGACACCAGTGAAAAACTAGGATGTGCACAGAACATCTTGGAATTAGGCTCGTTACCATATTGCTATTCAGCTTAAGTTGCTGAGCTTGTAGCATTAGAACAAGCAAGTGAAATCACTTAAGATCAGTCACCATTTACACTGACTCTACATAAACACACAGGGTGATATAAGATACATTTTGTCACATGGAAATAAAAGTTTTTAACTGATTCAGGTAAATCCATTGCACATCACAAAAAAGCTGCATTTCTGGATGCTTGATTACTCCCATAAACTGCAGCTGTTTGTAAATGTGAAGTTTATAAAACTTCAAAAATTCTCTTTCTCTAGGCAACTATAGCGTGGAGACAGTGGTAGAGCCAGCACTTAAACAAAATCTGGAACCAGACCACAGCATTAACACGAACTTCCTCTCCTAACAACAATTTACAGGCTACTCAGAGCAAAACATATGTACCCAACCTTTCTTTTCCTTTCACTCTCCTCATTATGCTAAATTGACACATGAGAAGGAAAAGGCGGGATGGTACAACAAATACAGCTACACAAGCAGAACTAATTTTACTTTACAAATGGGTTTGTTTGTTTGTTTTTTTGCAATTTTTCTATGATTTGTGTAACTAACAATCCATGTACAGGTATAAAAACTGCAGGTAGTACATCTATGCCTACATAAGCCTTTTTTTGTGGCTGCCGTCAGCAGCAGTCGGGGTATTTTATGTGTTGGTATGAAAACAAGATGTTTATTTGTGACAGATCTGTCGAGTTTATGTTAGTCATGTGCAATACAGAATGTGTTGACATTTTGTAAAGGTTAAATTAAGAACTGTAAAAGTTCAAATTGTGAATGTCTTTTTCATGTTGAATAACATGCTTTATTGTTTATTCTCTATGAAAATTGATTATTTTATGTTGTTTTGTACAGTTCTCAACGCATCATTGGTGGCACCTGTGTCCACTAAATGCCAGAAGAAATCAAGAATGCCATGTGTCCGTTATTCAGCTTGGAGGGAGTTACAGTGAGAACTCATGAGGCGAGGAGACGAGGCGCTGTGCCTGCTGTCCACTGAGCAGCAAAGAAATCTGAAGATTCATCACACTCTAAAATCAGACAGATAAGACTGTGCATACGCCAGTAACCTGAGCAGCAAGCAGTTTGAACTTTTACATGGATGCTCAGACAAGTGACACGTTTAAAACAAGTTAAATATTAGGAAGAGGATCAACTTTGTTAAATACTTTGAAGGGCAACCGCAAAAACTAAAACTTGAAGTAATCTGGTGCTCTGCACATTTTTTCTAAGATCAAGGTTTTGTCCATTTAAGATTTTGATAGGTGAAGTCATTTTACATATTTATGTTATTTGGATGCTAGAAGTGTTAAAGTCTCACAACAAAAATACAGAGTGGATAAATTACATTTATTAGAAACAGGAAAGATTAACTAATTCTTCTAGACATCGACTCAAAGCTGTATGAGAGCAAATAGATGCGACTAGTCTCATGACTTGGCAAAACATAATCGCTTAAACTCTACGCGCGAATCTGATATTTTTGGAGGGTTTTCCTTTGTATCATTACTGATATTTTTTGCTGAGAATGTCTGATTAAAAATAACCAAATAGACTGAAATGTGATGGAAAATATGTACTTTACCTCATCAAACCACTATGTACTATCCATCCATTCGCTTCCGCTTATCCTTTTCAGGGTCGCGGGGGCGCTGGAGCCTATCCCAGCTGTCATAGGGTGAGAGGCGGGGTACACCCTGGACAGGTCGCCAGTCTGTCGCAGGGCCAACACACAGGGACAGACAACCATTCGCACTCACATTCACTTGTACATTCACACCTAGTGGCAATTTGGATTTTCCAATTAACCTATCCCCTCAAGCTGCATGTCTTTGGACGGTGGGAGGAAGCCGGAGTACCCGGAGGGAACCCACGCAAACACGGGGAGAACATGCAAACTCCACACAGAAAGACCCCAGCCTGATGGTGGAATTGAACTCAGGACCTTCTTGCTGTGCGGCAACAGTGCTAACCACCGTGCCACCGTGCTGCACTATGTACTATTGATATGTAATTATAACTTTATTGTACAAAGAAGGAGTGAATGAAGACAGGAAAACAACTGACTGTAAACTTTGCTCAAGGCCATGACACACTTCACTATCTAGCTGGTGCCTACATGATGGTGAGAATTTCCCTCCCAACCACTGAATAGACAAAGACTGTATCCAGACAATGGCTATAAAGAAGCTGCTATAATTTTGCCTTTTGGTCAATGCTGGTACAAATTCTGTATATTGATCCTTTTGCAAAGTTTTGAACTTTCTTTCAATAAATCTCAGAAAATCAGTTTGGTTTCGATGCTCAAACTATTTTTCCCAAAATATGTACACCCATTTAGAAACATATTTGAGTGATAACTTATGTCCAGTATGTAGGCACGATGTGTGCGTTCATCTTTGATGTGTAAAGATTCATTACATATTTGCTATGTAATAATAAACAGTATTAACACAACCTAAGATTTAACAAACAGGATGAATGCTTTTCAGAAAGTGGTCAGACCTTGAGATCCATGACAATGGACTGGACCAGGAGGAAAATGGTGGAATGATCTTCCCAGTTGATGTAAGTAGAGGCTTTACAAAGTTTGACACAGGCAATGGCAGCACTCTCCATCAGCTGTTTGCTTCCACCTTGCCCTGCTAAAGCTTTCCGTAAACTGTCCAGAAAAAGTTTCTGCAGATACAAAATGACAGAAAAGTGTGTGTGTAATTAAAATGTGACTGGAATCAAACTCTGTTTTATCTCTGTGTGTTCTTCTGTCACACCTTGTTAGCCTTGCTTTCTTCCACTGTGTCTTTGGAGATTGTGTGTGTAATCTCTGGACAGAGTATGAGGAGGATTATCTGCAGTGGCCACACTGCTGCCTTCCTCTTAGTACTCTCTGCAAAACTGTCCACCAGGTCAAACAACTTCTCTGCAGCTTCTGTACAAAGACATAAATACACACATTTAATGCCAGGAACATTGCCAGTCAATTTTTTTAAGCCACTATCATGTATGTTAAATTTGAAATAAAACGTACAGCTGACAATATTTTTCATTACTTATATATTCTAGAACATTAGAAAAACATCTAGAAAATTAAAAGAATCTTTTGATGGCTATTGAACTACTCTTCAACTACTTCTACTTACAAAGGGACCTGTCATCTTTTACTGCTGCTACTGTTTCCATTCAACCATCAGCTGAACCAGCAGTAGTAGTGATGTCACTTGTAGAATGCCATTCAAAAGCTTTTATTGTTCTTACTGATTATTTTAAACATATATCGCTGGAGAGAATAGAAAATTTCTACAGTACATCAAATGTGCCATCAGTATATTCAAACACTGCCAATGCATACAGTACCACTGCACACGCTCTGTACCACTTACTAAGCAGGCATGGAAGCTTTTTCTCTAACAGACTAAATCAGCTCAGCTGCTACAAGATAGCTGTTTGATATTGTCTGTGTGTGTGTTTCATTATTACTATTACTAAAAACAGTTGTAATAATACACAATCATATCAACCGTTCTAACAAAATAACTTCCCAGATATGGGTGTAATTATTTCTTCTCCATCATCTTATATATTAATATTATATTTAACTCTTTTCATACCTGCCATATCTGACTGTGGTCGCTGGTACAGCATGGTGAACTCATCTGGGTAACACTCCACCCAGTTCCAAAATGCCTGAAAAAAAAGAAAAAGACGTGTCACATTTGCATTATTCACTGATATCATGCTTAAAATTATTTTGCACTTTTACAAAGAGAAAAAATTACCTTCTCTAAACTGCTGATGACTGCAAGCTGGGCAGGCTTCTTTAGAGCTCTGAACTTCATTACAGTTTCTAAGAGAAGAAAGCCAAACAGAATTTTTTCTTTAACATCTCTATTTCATAATTTCTCAATAAAAAACTAATTTTATTCTTCTAATAATTCCGTAGTCTGTTTGCAAATAGTATAGCCCCAAATGTAAACCTGTAAGTGCATTCGAAACGAACCTTGTAACAGCCTCTTCAGCTTAGAGCAGTCCACATTGATGTACTGCATGAGCTCTATGTCATGAACATCAACGTTATCCTCTGAGCAGACGGTCAGCTCTTGAAGCCTGAAAAGACAAGGAGTGAATTCTGCTGTTCAGCAGTTACAAACAACAAGGCATAAAGAAAAGAGAGCTTAAAACATTAATCTGGAAATCAGAGGTACTCTCTGCTGACCAAATAACTGAATATTCATTATTCATACTACAGCATAACCCTATAATATTATAGGAATGGACCCTATGCCAGTAAAACTCAATTTGATATAATAATCATATTAAAAAAGAACTATAAAAATTTCATGAGTTATCAACTATATTCAGCAAATGTGTGATACATGACACATATCCCATAATTTGTAAATGCTCCACGTCTTGAAATAAATCAAGACTCGGATAAATCCAGACTAGTTTACCCTGCCCGGGATAAGGTTACCAGCCCCCCACCCTGAACCCACGTCTTAGGAGGGCGCTTGAAGGAGAGACCTGGTGGCCGGGCCCAAGTCTCAGGAGGAAACATCAAGAGCAGACCCTGAAGAGTCAAAGACGGAGGTCCTGCCAATCTGAATCTTGGCTAAAGTATAGTTCAAGGACCTCCACAACCCCACTGACACATCTTCCATAGAGGAAGCAGAGTTAAGAACGAGGCGGACAATTGACTTGGGGGTAAGGTTATTGAGGTAGTTGAACAATTCTCTGGTGGCAGGACCTCTAGAGTGGATGAGATTCACCCCAAGTTTCTCGAAGCCACGGTTGTCTTGGCTGACACACCTCTGCAGCTGCACCCCTGGATAGGCATTCAGTCCGATCTTTAAGATGGGGATGGGGGTGTGTGTTCCAAATATAGAGGGATAACACTCCTCAGCTTTTGGGCAGACCTATGGCAGGGTACTGGAAACGAAAGTTCATCCATTTATTGAACCTGGGATTCAGGAGGGACAATGAGGTTTCTGTCCTGGTGGTGGAACGCTGGATCAGCTCTTTATCCTCACAAGGATATTCAAGGGGGTGTGGAAGATTGAACGCAACCAGTCTACATGTGTTTTGTGGAGTTGGAGAAAGCATTCAACTGCAACCTTCGGGGTATCCTATGGGGGGTGTTTTGGGAATATGAGGGATAACTATAGCCAGGTGATAAAAGGCCTCAGAATTTAATCTTTGCTTTTTGCAGATGATGTAGTTCTGTTGGTTTCATGTGCTCCAGTTTGGACTGGAGCGGTTCACAGCAAAGTTTGTAACAGTAGGAATGATAACTAGCACCTCCAAATTTGAGGCCATGGTCCTATGCCACTAAATGGTAGTGTGTCGACTCCACAGGATGAAATAAGATGCACCTGAGATCAATTTTGAATGTCATGGCAAGGGCTGTGATTAGTTATGCACAAGTTAGATTTCTGTTTTTTATTTTTAATACTTGTGCAAGAATTTCAAGCAAACATTTTTCACGTTGTTATCATGGAGTACTGTGCGTAAAATTGGGAGGTGAAAAATGACTTTATTCCATTTTGGAGAAAGTTTTTAACATGACATGAATGTGCAACAAGTGCTTTGAATACTTTCTGAATAAAGTATGCATGCACTACATTAAACCATTAGAAAGACAAAAGACACAGCAGAGAAAGCTTTCAACTCACTAAACTTTCAATCTGGTTCCAACCAAACACCAAGACACACTTAGATGATGCCCTTATGTGTACTGACTTAGAAATCATCTTAATAAATAATGAAAGTCACAGACCTCCACTGCACTATAATCCAGTACATCTTGACTTGAGAACATATACCAATAGGTCTGTATATAGTGTAAGTTTGCTTAGCCAAGGAGACTCACGAGTAAGTTTTTTCTGAGGTACCAGCCAGAAAAAAAAATGGATTCAGTTTAAAATGCTAACCACACAAAGGATGTTTGTACATTTAAGACACAACACCCTAAACAGTGAATGAAAACAAACCCAATGCAATTTTCTGTACACCAAGAAATATGTTCAACACTCACCCACAAAAACAATACAAAATGCCATTAACCAGTAAATTCATTCCACAAGGAGTCCATAACATCAGTAATAAGGAGTTGCTTGAGTTCACTCACAAAAGTGAAGACAAAAAAACCAGAGTGGATTCCATATTAGATCTTCAGTTCATTCTTTGTTAATAAAAAAGGTTGCACAATCAAAACTCTACCTCAGGTTCTCCAATCCCCATGAAGCAAAACAAGGAAATGAGCCCAGCACATTCAATCAAAGTATCCTGCAGCTTTCATTTGTTTACTGTATTTCACACCCAAATAAGCTGCCACTGAGGCCAACTAGGTTTAAACAGCTGGTCTGACTTACTGCACCAGAGTCAGTCTGGGTCATACTTCTGGCGATTCAGCATTTTTTTTTCAGTGGAGTGGCCCAAAAGAAGGCTAGCCCTACCGTGGATTTACTGGATATCGTGGATAAATGATGCAGAGTTTCAGCTGGAGGTTAATCTGACTGCTTCCTTTCTGGCATCTTCCATCGCGAGTCCTGGCCCATAAAAAAGGAACATCTGTGTACAGTATAGTATACAGGAATATCTGTGTATGGCCTGGTAGTCCACAAGTCAAACTGGGACATTCCCCCTAGCGCGGCTGAGCATGACCAAGCTAAGACCATGTGTGACTTAAGAGATACAGACAGACAAACTGGTGACGGCTAACCATCGGGACATGGTAGTGGTGGACAAGCAGAAGAAGACGGCTGTAGCGACAGATAGCGACATTAGAGGAAAGGAAAACAAATAGCTCGAGAAATACCAAGGGCTGACAAGAGCTCAGAGAGAATTTTGGTCTCATCTGATCACACTATGTTCTCTCAGTATTTCACAAGCTTGTCTAAATGTTGTTCAAGAAAATTCTAAATGCGCTTCAACATTCTTTTTCTACAGCAATGGAGTCTTGCGTGGTGAGTGTGCATACAGGCCCTAGCAGTTGAGTGCATTACTTATTGTGTTCTTTGAGTGAGTAGGTTTGATATCTGTGTAACCAACTGTATCAAATATTTTCCTGTTAGATACTCCCTGCAACATTCTGCATATCCTTCTGTTTGTTGCTTGGTTTGTGGAGGCACTGATTTTTCTGGCTTATACCAAGCCAATATATATTACTTGTAGATGATTTATTTATCGACCGTCTTTCATAAGACATGATTGCATATTATTACTGTGTGTCGTGGTCATGTGGCTTTTGACAGGTGACATAAGATGGCACTGCTCTGTATTTCATTGTACAATGAAGAGTACATGTGCTCAAAACATGATACACTAGATGGAATAAGTAAGGAAATTTGAGGTTGAAAAGAACAAAGTTAATTCTTTTCCATGTTCATGTTTTTTTGGCCCTGGAGGAAGTGCGTGGCTTTTTTTCCCCCTGTTGTTGTCTTAGATTTATTTACCTTTAATTAAACCTCTCTGATAAGGATGAATAACAAATGGTATGATTTTATATAGTTCAGATGCAAAAGCTAAGAACTCAATAATTAGATTGCTGGGTGGGTTTAGTTTCACAAGCAGTGTGATGAAAGCTTGATTTATACTTGGTGGGATTCTCTAGGTGGTTTTAAAATCTAAAATTATTGTAATACAATAAATAGCACTATAGGTTCTATAATTTTCTGTAGTCCCGAATGGATGTCTATTTGTTGAAAACAACAAGCACGATAAGTCCGGTTTTACGATAAAATCTAAATTTGGTATGACTACCTTTGTACTTCAATACAGCAAGAACAGCCTGAACTCTCTTGTTATTTATTTCTTTATTTATTTAGTCTTTAGGAATAGTTCCACAGGCTTTTTGAAGGATGTTACAAAGCTCTTCTTTGGGGTTTGGGCTTTGGCGAGGCCGAACACTGATAGTTTTCCACTGTGCAATAATAGAGAGGCAAAAATAATTAATGGACCTAAATATAGCCTAGAGACTTACTGGACAGGATTCCCCAAAAAATTCTTTATTGTTGGCACGTTTATTGCCTGAAGCCCCAAGTAAAGGGATTACTAAGGATAATAATACAGGGTGCATTAAAAAGAATCATCTGGTTTCAAAGGCTTTATATTTTAAAGTAGTT
>NW_005187644.1:660147-666542 GCF_000239375.1 Pundamilia nyererei | reverse complement strand
AATACTTTTTTGCCCCACTGTATGTTTAAAGTATTTGTTGAGTCAAGTCAGAGAACAGCCAAGGGCTCAGAGATGAGCTTGAGAAGATGTGGAGGGTGAAGTTAACAGTGGTCACATTAGTAATCGGAGCCCTAGGTGTCCGTCCCTGGTACTTCATTTACATCATCTACTAAATCTTCCAAGTGTACTTCACGTAGTCTTGGTAACCGGCTACAGAGGATCCAGGTTTCAAGCTTCGCCATGATCTTATCTTTTAGTTCAGTTCTTCAATCGCCCCCTACAGCTGTAGCATGAGTGTTGTACCTTGTGAATCTCTAGCCATGAGAGCAATCCTTTCTTCCGAATGTTAGAAAACAGAGCTACTAGTTGTTTCGCCGTTAATGTGGATGCTGGGTATCAAAGACTCCATAAGGCCCTCATCCTATTCATGTAACCTCTTCCGCAGGGGTTACTTGCATAGTAGCATTCAAATAGCGATCTATTTTCGTCACTTGCCCACCGATGCCGTCTGGTTCCAGTAGCCCACTTCTAATCAGCATGCCCTGGTTCCTCGACACCTGATGCGGACCTTGTTAATCCAGGCGACTTCCGAGCCGGTATGGCTTCACATTTATCTCTGTCACTCATGTCTGCGGTAGGCTTGGTTAGCATGAGGGGTCTAGCCGTGTGTGTGTGTGTGTGTGTGTGTGTGTGTGTGTGTGTGTGTGTGTGTGTGTGTGTGTGTGTGTGTGTAGACACATTTTGCAATGACGCTTAAAACTGATCTCAGGTGCATCGTTTTCATTGATCATCTGTCAGATGCAATCAGATCAGATCATCTGCAACTTGATTGCAATCCACCTGGCATAAAGGTATAAACTCAGGCAACTGGACTTGGATTTAGAAAGACACGCCTGTGTATATAAAGTTCCCATTGATGACAGTGTATGTGAGAGCACTAGCCAATCCATGATGTCAATCCATCCAATCCATGTCAAGCCTTCCAATCCATGATTATTCTGTTATGCAATATTATTTTTAATATGTCTACAAGAATTTCAAGGAATCTTTTTCACTTTGTCACAGGGCATTGTGTGTAAAATTTTGGAGAAAGTGCTGTGAATACTTGCACCGTATATATTGCTTAATTCTTTTATTAGACCTTCAAACAGTTTAGAAATCTGTCAAAGACACATTTGAAACTAATAATTATCTAATTCCCTTAACTAAATTCACCCTTTTTTTAAAAAAAAATAAAAATTTAAGTAGGCACATTGGACTTCTTTTAGAAGTTAGAAATTCATTCAATTCATTAAAATATTTGATATATTTTTTTCAACCTCAAACCCTCTAGGCCACTGGTTTATTTCTTTTCATTTTATATATTTACACAACAAATGACAGACTTAGGTGAATGTGCTACCTGGTCGAAATGCGGCTAAAAACAGCGCTGAAGTTGTTGGAGCTCAGAGAGAAGAGGACAGCTGAAGCTGAGGCTCGTAGCTCAGCAGCATGCTGGTGCTGGTGCCCCTCACGATACGTGTGAATGAAATGGCAGATCTCTGGCAGCAGCTGTTTGACCAGCATAGTTTCATCCAGACGCAAGCAGTCCTTGGATTGCTGAGAAGGGAAAACAAAGAGGAGGGCAATCAACAAAAGGGCTACATGATGTTTCAATGATGTGAAATGGCATTTTGATTGGGAAGCTATTTGAAATTACAAACACAGCCCTAGCACAAACTACTGAGAAGTACCAGGCTTCAGTCATTTTTGTGAAAGCCAAAGGTAAACCAATCCCAGGGTCATGGGGAGCAAGATTCATGAAAGAGAAGTGTACTTAGGGGTTTGTGTCTGCATGAGGGGAAACAGCAACAGAGACACTGAATAATTTCTGAGTTACACTACATAATAGTAGTAGAAATAGTAGTGATGGTGAAGCCTAAATTTGACGGACAACAACTTGCCACTATACCCCAGATATTCAATGTGTCTGTTACAGTTTCTACTCACACAAAGTCAAATCAAATCTTTGATGTTCTTGCACTATATACTATTACAACCATTTGCCCCCTTCCTGATTTCTTAGTTTGTCATATATTTCTCACATGTTTCAGGTCATCAAACAAAGTCTAATACTAGATAAAGATAAGCCAAGTAAATACAAAAAGCTCCTAAAGGATTTAATTTATTAAGGCAAAAAAAGTGCCCCAAACCTACATGGCCCTCGAATGTTGGCACTCTTAGCACCAAGAACTGCTAAAGAAATTGGTTGAAAAGTTTAACCCAATGTCTTGGTGTCATTGTGCTTCAGAGGGGTTTGTAGTTAACAATCTATGGTCTAGATTTAACACAAGAGCACAAATCTCCTGTTAGATGGTAAGAAATTGATTTTCCTGTACTGACAAAGTCTGTAACTAGACTTATTACTCGAGCTTCTCCTTTGTTCTACAGCCAAATATTGCTGCAAGAGTCTAACAAGTGAATAGAGTATTCCAGTGATACAAAGTTATCCAGTGAACATCTTGACTTAAACAAACTAAACACATATTGCATTGGGGTGTAGTGGTTACAATATATTAAAATATATTAAAAGAACAACATTCATCTCTGAGATGAAGCCTAGTAGAGTAGAAGAAGTTATAAAATGATATTGAATGGAAGTGAATGTACTTCAAATTTTTACTGAAGCACAGTATATATCAACTGAGTTAACTTCTACCAATTCCACCGGTAATTTTAATAAAATATATTTAATGTGTTAAAATGAATGTAAGCTCTATTATATCTATATTATACAGTCAAAGTGAAATAAAGCAAGTCTCATGAACTACATTATCTACATTTTGCTGAACAAAGCTGCTGGTGTCACGGCTGCTATGCAGCAGGAGTGGCACTTCATAGGTTAGACTGTCTCATTTAATTGGCCCTCAAGATCACAAGCGCTACACTGTATTATAGTGCCATCTACTGACAAAGTACGGAAAGAAAATTTCACTGTCAAGTCAATGTTGCCTTAGTTAGATATGGTCTTCAATAAGATGAGGTCACTTAGACATAACTAAGTTTGCTCAAGTGAATTTTTTTTTCCCTGACAGAACAAAACCATATTGTGAGAGGGTAAAGCTCACCCCAGCCAGGCACTTCTTCAGGGTATCTAGAATGATGAGCTGAGAGAGGTAGAGGTTCTTCTCAGATGCTTCTCCAAATATCCGCTGTGAAGACAGGCACAGACATAACATCACTGAATTAGATCTTAAATCTTAGGGTGTTTTCATACCTATGCTTTTTAGTCTGCTTAAATCAAATTTTCATTCTTTTTTCTGCTGTTGTGAACTTAATTTTCGCAGATGTGAACACAGTAAATTCACTTAGGCGTAAGGCAAAAACAACCACACTGGGACCCTTTGGGGTGATCTCAGTCCAGTTCTGAACTCCAGAGTAATTACTTTATGGTGGTACGCCATAAAGTAATTACTCTAATGCAGACTTCTCCCACAACTCCACCCCGTGCTTCCTGCAGAAGTTCTGACAACTCTGCAATATTAGGCCTCATCACTGATGGGGACAACAGGGAGTACAGAGAACTGACCCAAGATTTTGTGGACTGGTGCCAGCAGAAATACCTCCAGATCAACACTAGAAAAACCAAGGAGCTGGTGGTAGACTTCCACAGGCACAGGTTGGGAGATTCTGACAGCACTGAGCAGCTCCTTCAGTGGCAGGCTGCTGCACCCACGATGTGGGACGGCGAGATTTCGCATGTCTCTCCTTCCTACTGCTGTCAGACTCTACAGCATGGTCTCTGCAGATGACCACACATGTGCAGACAGACACACATCCTGTACACAACTGTAACTGTCTCCCTGATGTGCAATATTACCAAAAGCAATTTACCTACTATAACAGAGCACTTTATTCTATTTTATAATAGTATTTTATTCTTGAGGAATAGTATGTTATTCTATTTTATCTTATCATATTCTTTTGTGTTTTTCTTAAGTTTTACTGCTCTTAAACTTGTACTTTCTGCCATGACCAAAAGATTTCCCATGTGTGGGACTAATAAAGGTTTATCTTATCTTATGTGACAGAATCCCATAGAGCAGAGTGCATGAACTTTAGTAACTAGCCTTAAACTCAATCAAGGGTTAATCTGAGAAGCAACAAGGTTCAAATTCAAATTCAAATTTTATTTGTCACATACACAGTCATACACAGCACGATATGCAGTGAAATGCTTACACAACTGCTCGTGACCTAAAGAAAAATGAAAAGGCTATGAATAAGATAGGAAATAAATATGAAAAGGGTACATTTAACTAGGAAGGAATAAAATAAAATAAAAATATAAAAATTAAAGTTAAAAATGAAATAACTGTGTGGCTCCAGCAGATCCCAGGAATAACATCGGAGATCTCTGTCCAGAAGGCTACTCCATTTTACTCTAGTTATGCAAATTGGAATGGTCAAGCAGAAAATGTTCTAAAAATTGCTGAAGAGATGGAAAGACCCAAATAAAACATCTTAAAAATTAACAATGCATTCAGACACAGTCAAGACAACCTTAAAGATTAACCTTAAAGTAGAGAGGTGATTTAACTTGTTGTTCCTAGAGTATTTAAAAGTAGAATGGGAGGCAGAGCCTTCAGTTTTCAGGCCCCTCTTCTGTGGAACCAGCTTCCAGTTTGGATTCGGGAGACAGACACTATCTCTACTTTCAAGATTAGGCTTCAAACTTTCCTTTTTGCTAAAGCATATAATTAGGGCTGGACCAGGTGACCCTGAATCCTCCCTTAGTTATGCTGCAATAGGCGTAGGCTGCCGGGGATTCCCATGATGCATTGAGTTTTTCCTTTCCAGTCACCTTTCTCACTCACTATGTGTTAACAGACCTCTCTGCATTGAATCATATCTGTTATTAACCTCTGTCTCTCTTCCACAGCATGTCTTCTATCCTGTCTTCCTTCTCTCACCCCAACCGGTCGCAGCAGATGGCCCCGCCCCTCCCTGAGCCTGGTTCTGCCGGAGGTTTCTTCCTGTTAAAAGGGAGTTTTTCCTTCCCACTGTCGCCAACCAAAGTGCTCATAGGGGGTCATATGATTGTTGGGTTTTTCTCTGTATCTATGAAGCGCCTTGAGGTGACTTTTGTTGTGATTTGGCGCTATATAAATAAAATTGAATTGAATTGAATTGAAGTGACTGTAAACAGTGTGCGGGCAGACAGGCTATCTGAGTATTTCAGAAATCGGTGATCTACCAAGATTTTCGAACACAACTATCTAAAAGATCCTTAAATTGCTGTTGCCTCACAACAAGAAGGTCCTGAGTTAAAGTCCAGCACCTATAACTTGGAGGGAAGAAAAACAACACTAAAACTAAAAATCAGTTAAAGGGGATCACACGCGGGCTCTCCCTGACTGCAACAGTGACGAGGACATACTGTCCACCTTACTGTCTGTTTCTCATAAATGAGGACTGTATGGAGGAGAGGCTGTTTGAGCCAGGTGACAGGTGATTCACCGGACTGACAGAAACCAAATTTCCCGAATTTCCCTCCTTGGCCGAGTGTACATCCACATCACACCACAAACATAAAGTTTCTTTCCAAAGCACGATTGGGAATCCCATCAGCATGTCTGCAAGGAAAAGTAGGCCAATGTGTATGAAGAGGGGGTAAAAAGAAAAAGAAAAGAATCTGATGTTCAGAGGACAAGAATGCACACTTTTTGGAGATCTTTTGTTTTTTTCGCCACATTATTTCACTGATGACTGATCATCTCACTGATGATGTGGGGAAAAATAATTCCCCGTATGAAGTAAGTAAAACGACTTACTTCATATCAGAAGTGAGGAAAAGCGAATCCCAAATGTCATTGAAGGATATTGTAACATGGAGATTTCCTGCGGACATGCTGATGGATATTAGAATTTCCAATAGTCATCAGTAGGAAACAGTTTTTGGTGATATATAGTAACCTGTGATGTTGTACACTGTTTGGTTTTGCTTGGGAAAATAGAGAATATATTATTGCATAAAATAGTGTGTTGCAAACATCTGCTTGGCCAGCTGATTGCAAAGCTCTGTACAATTGGATTGGTGGGGAAAAGCAGGAAAGTTGGACTCTTGTCTGGTGACTCAGGCTCTACTCTACACAATCCTCATTTATAAAGTGCTTTACAAACTCGAATATTACAGCTAACAACTGGGTTTTCCTTTTTGAGTGCAGCTAGCTGAACAACAGACTGCCCCTTACTGCTAAAGACACAGAGAGTGAAAGTGGACAGTAAGCACATTTCTTAAGTCCAGCTTCACAGACAGTGTTACATCTATGTTGGTTCTTGAGTAGGGCTGAACGATATATCGCATTTGCGATAATATCGCGACATGATCAAGTGCAATTTTCTAACCGCAAAGG
>NW_005187644.1:647091-653089 GCF_000239375.1 Pundamilia nyererei | reverse complement strand
TCTTACCTTGGCCATGTCTCTGAGTATTGCACACCTTGTGCTTTTGGGCACTCCAGTGATGTTGCAGCTCTGAAATATGGCCAAACTGGTGGCATTTGCCTAATAATTCTGCACTCCCTGTATGTATGCTTATAAATATAAAATGTATCACCTTTTTGTTCATTGTTATAATTATCAAGACCAACATTAACAAAAAAACTATTGTCAGATATCCAAGATTGACCCAAGACTGCATTTCTGCCAAACTCCTCTTTTGCTCCGACCATGGTCTTTTTAGTTGCATCCAGTAATGAACTGTTCAAACATGATTATTGTAATAAGGGCATCATGGATATTCACTTTTACAATTTTTTTTAAATATTCATGTATTTAATTTCTTATTTATAGGAAATAAAACAAATACAATCAAAATAATAAACAGTTTTTAAAAGACTTTGTATATCGCCTTGGTACAGATTTCTATCAAACTTCCAAATGTAAATGAAGGAGAACATAAACACAAGTGACACTTGATTGTGATCCGTTTATGCTCCAAGGGAAACAAACAGCAGATGAAGTACAGCACTGGCTCAGTGAAGTTCATATATGGATCAGGTGTGCGACCACCAGTTTGATGAGGTAGTGAACACAGGCGTTCAGCTGTCTCGCTACACTGTGTGTATCTAGAAAAAAAACTGTCTGAGAAAAATGTTTATAGCCAAGAAATTGGTGATGAGGGTCAGTTACCTTAATTGGGCTGCTTAAATCTGATATTTTCGATACTGGCATCATGCCTTGTCAAGTGTTACCTGCCTTTGTGGAAAGATGTATGCAACATAAAATGTTAAAAAAAAACAAGGAAGTCTTTTGAGCCTCAGGCTGTGTCTGCTGAGGTGCCCTCTAGCTGAAGATTTTATTAACATTTCACGTTTTCATTTTAAGTCTTTTACCTTGCTGTAATGTACCATTGCATAGCAGCTCAAAGATTAACACATATGTTGCTACCAGCTAAGAAAGCATCAACCTAACCCCATGTAGCTGTAACTATTCCAACAACATGATTAGTGCAGTGCAGGACTATTCTCATCATCATTGGCCCTTTGTGCTGTTTAAAAAAAATGAAACTAAAAATGGAATCAGAATTGTAAACACTTAATTTTTATTTCAGTTTCAAACATTGAGTTAAAAACAACAACAACAACAAAAAACAATCTGGAGCTATTGTTGCATGTTGTCTGTAAAAGTTCTTAAATTCTGTTAAGAATTTCAAATGCTAAGGCTTTTTTAAATTTAAAATGTCAGTGTGTGCAGTGAAGAGTATTTTAGCTAAAATATTATGCATGTCCTAATGAGACATTTATTCATGTTGAATATTACGCTGTTTTTATTCTTCATCATAATTCACATTTCTTCAGTGCTGGTGTAGGTCTCCCTGACCAGATTTTGTCTAGTCTTCTCATAAGCTTTTGAGAGTCATTTAATACCATGTAAACTCGCCGGGAACTGTACAGGCTATAGGTCACACTGAAGGTGGGAAAACTTTTGAAATTGTTTACTGTGGTCTAACATCACAAAACCCTGGGTAAACATGGGTGTGCACACTTTTTACATCCACCGTATATATAGCCAATCTATATCTTGGGCTGTTTCTCCCATTCTTCTAAATTCTTTCTGGATACAAAGTACATAGGCAATTCAGAAAATGTCACTGCCAAGAGAACAGCAACATACTTGTAGTTATGATTGTTGCTGCAATAGTATTAGTACTACTACTCCTTTCAGCTGTTTCCTTTAGGGGTCGCCACAGCAGATCATCTGCCTCCATCTCATCCTACCCCTAGCATCTTCAATTATCCTTGTCAGCCAATCACAAAATTATATGGCAACTAGGGCTGTTCGATATAACGATATATATCGGATGACGATATAAAAACATCTATCGTTTCATTTTACGCTATCGTTTGTTTCGTGGTGTTGCAAAATAAACTGTTTACGGCAATATTTTTTCACTGTTTTGATGGTCACTGTAGTGGCTATATTCATTTCTCTTTCTCTTATATTTAATATAGCCATACTACGGACTGACAAGCGCCTGTTTTTATGCGTTGTCGTTAGCAACAATGACGGTAAAACCATCGCGTGTCCGCTTGTTTATTTTCCACATAAACCTTGCACAATAAAGCTCAAGATCCTGTTGAGACTTTTCAAAATAAACTGAATGACGTGAAAGAGCATGCAGAGTATTTACCGATGAGAAGCAAAAAAGAGCTGGCAGGTGCTAAAAAAAAAAACAAACCTTAGACTCAAACGTTTGAAAAGGCTTTTCCCCGCAGCACGCCGTGTAATAAATACTCACAAAGAAAACAGCGGCCGTTACAATTTATGTCTAAAAATGCATCGCCGCTTGGCATCTTTCTTGGCTTTAAGACAACAATTCTGATGGCTAAAGATCCAAACGGGACACAAAAAAAAAGAAAAAGAAAAAAAATGCATCGTTTCATGCATCGGTTAAAACACTCGACTCCAGGTACACGATGCCCAGCTGGAAACACTTCACGTAAGTCGAGCTGCCCGAGATTCACAGAATTTACAGAAAATGTTACATTTTTGTGATTTATATCGTTATCGGGACGATAGATGTCTTATATCGGGATATGAGATTTTGGTCATATTGCACCTGATGGCAACACAAATGGGGCGATTGTGGCTGAAAGAGTTGGCAGTTCGTCTTGTAACCGGAAGGTTGCCGGTTCGAGCCCTAGTTCAGACAGTCTTGGTCGTTGTGTCCTTGGGCAAGACACTTCACCTACCGCCTACTGGTGATGGCCAGAGGGGCCGATGGCACGATATGGCAGCCTCGCTTCTGTCAGTCTGCCCCAGGGCAGCTGTGGCTACAACTGTAGCTTGCCTCCACCAGTGTGTGAATGTGAGAGTGAATGAATAGTGGAATTGTACAGCGCTTTGAGGGCCCCGAAAAGCGCTATATAAATGCAATCCATTATTATAATTATTATTATTAAATAAAAGTGGAAAGTTATGGGAGTGTTGTCAACAGTGAGAACAGCTATATCACCAGCAATCTCATGTGTAAGCCTGTATATCACCATCGCAAACAAAAAGCCTCTCTGAGCTGATCCCTGATGTAATCCCACTCCCACATTGAACACATCTGTCACACCTACCACACACCTCACTATTGGCTTTCTGTCCTCCCTTGTTCTGCACCACACTGACATACTGCTCTGTCACTCCTGACTTCCTGATATATTACCTCAGTACCACACCTGTGGAACTATGCTCTCTCTAGATCCACAAAGATATAGTCTATCGCCTTCTGACCTTCTCTATAGTTCTCCATCATCACTTTAAACCTAAACACCACATCTGTAGTTAGGAATGGGAATTGATAAATTCAAATCCCCATTCCGATTCCATTATAAACATCACTTATCGATTCACTTTCTTATTGATTCTCATTGGCTCCATTTTGAGAGTAACCACCATTGCTAAGCAGCAATAGAAAAAATTACATTACATGCAAATTGCATTTTTTTCGGTCAAACGTTTGTGCATTTTGTTAGGGTAGCACCCTTCTTTGTTTTGATCAGTGTTGGAGTCGTTACTCAAAGTAGTAATTAGTGCACATATTACACAGAAAACTTTCCTCAAAGTAATGCAGTACGTTACTTAATTACTAAGATCTTTCTCTTAGTACAATACAAAGCTGACTGCAGAAAGCAAAGACGCAAAGTGATTCCGCATTAGAAACATGAACAGCTAGAAAGGGAGGCTGCAGCCTAACTGTTCATCTGTTTGTTACCTATAGAAGTTAAGGGTCTTGCTGCTGGGATCGGCATTCACTCAGCTTTAGTATTGGGTTCTTGGCTAGCTTAGCATTACTATGTTGTCTGTGCAGATACGTGCAAAGAACTAAAGTTGCAGCATAATGCATTCGTTTCTGTCCTGGATGCAGTTTTCCACTTTACCACTGTGCTCTCGTCCTTTAGAGCAATAAAAATAAATGTCCATATCCACTGCATTGCTATTTTCCTCCTCAATCACCTGATTGTCACGCAAGCACAAAAACCAATAAGCAGAATCAATAGGCAGGCAGACCAACGATTCCAAGGAATTGGACTACCAGGAAACGGTTTTCTAAAAAGAGTAGGTTCTTGATTCCCTGGAGTGAAAATAATTCTGACAGTATATAGCAGTATACAGCAGGTAAAATAAGTTTTGAACACATTGCTAATTTTCTAAGTAAATATACATATACACGTTTCTAAAGGTGATATTGATATGAAATTCTCACTAGATGTTGATAACAACCCATCCAATCCACACATGCAAAGAAATCAAACCGATAAATTATGTCCAATAATTAGAAATAGGGCTGGGCCATATCATACCATTCACGGTAATACCGGTGTAATGTTGGGCAATGATAAAAAAATGAAATATCACGACAGAATATGGGTAAAACGCGCATGCGCAGTGCCTTTGTTCTCATTAGCACATAGTGGAAAAAGCATGGTGGTGATGGAGAATGAGAAGGACGAAAGCGGATCGTTGAATGAAACAGATGAACCACAACTGGTTTGTAAAAATGCTGCAACTTCAGTGGTGTGGGACTGGTTTGGCTTTCGTCCATCAGATACACACCAAAGCATATTTTTTGGTACAGCATGCTAGCGGGCCATCGTTATTACCAAACCGATTTTATGTGCTACACTGCGCTCAAAAATCTGTCAAATGTTTTAGTACAACTTTGCTAAGCTACAAAGCCGCACCGCTTGATGGATTGTCAGAGCACTACGGCTATCGTAGTCAGGAGCCTCGTGGAGAAATACGTACTGTGCTTCAACATAATATTACCGTATTGTGTGTGTATAACCTCTTTTTAAGTCTGAGCAAAGCTGCTTAGAGAGATTGGGATCAGAGGTTTTGTTTTGTGGATATTATACATGGTTATGCTGAGGATATGTCGGCCAATTTCCACTGGAAATGCCTTTTGGTTAAACTGTCAGCAAGGAATTTGCATTTGCACTGTAAAAATTTTATATAACTTTAATGCACATAAAAAACAGCTGCTTGTTTAAGTCAAAATACATTATTAGTGCAAAAAAAACCATCAAAGTTGTGAAGTTGTAAAGTATTTTGTCTTGCGTCAATTATATCGTCAGTTATATCGTTATCAAATATATATTGTGATAAATATTTTTGGCCATATTCCCCTGCCCTGATTAGAAATGACACAAGGAAAATGTATTGGAAAAAATAAACAGGGAAATGGAAAGTCATTAAACCAGCTAAAATCTATTAATAATTAGAAAACGGTCCTGTCACTTAGCGCAAATTATATAATCTAGTTTACTACTGATGGCCTATATAAAAGGTGTCTCATTACCAAGGCGTCACACAAGAAACTTCTCATTATGAGTAAACCAATGAGCTCTCTCAAGACCTTCACAACCTTATTATTGCAAAACATACTGATGGCATTAGTTACTAAAGAAATTCTAAACTACTAAAGGTCCCAGTGTGCACTGTTAGTGCCATAATCTGGAAGTGGAAAAAACATAACTTCACTATAAACTAGTCAAGACCAATTGCTTCCCCCAAGATTTCATACAGAGGTGTGAAAATAATTATCATAAGATTTGTCTGAGAGCCAAAGAGAGCACTAAGAGAGAAAAGACATTCCCGAAAAAAACAAACAAAAAAAACCAAACAAACAATAAAAACCTGCTGCCATTTACATGGATGATGAAGATGAAATGAGAGTGGACATTTAAGGAAGACAGTGATCCCAAACACACAGGGAAGGAAACTCTCAAATGGTTTCAGAGAAGGAAAATAAAGGTTCTAGAATGGCCCAGCAAATCACCTGACCTGTATCCAATTTAAAATCCATGGAAAGAACTATGGTAAATGGCCTGCATTTGTATAGCGCTTTTCTAGTCCCTAAGGACCCCAAAGCGCTTCACACTACATTCAGTCATTCACCCATTCACACACA
>NW_005187644.1:642482-645505 GCF_000239375.1 Pundamilia nyererei | reverse complement strand
ATACATTTTACATCAGATTAAAACTTTGGGTGTAAGATTCAGATAATTATTTATAAAAAGCTAGACATTTTAAATGAGAATAACAAATGTTATGTTATGTCTTTGTGCCCCCTTTTCCCTGTTCATGCCCTATCGGCCCCCTTGGCTAAACTTTGCTAGATCCGCCTCTGCACAGTTACCAGTGTCAGCTACGTAGAAAAAGATCCTGGTCTAGAAAGTAATATTAAATAAATTCTAACAACAGATTATCAAGCTTAAACGTGCTGCTGTTGTTCAGCCGCTGGTTTCCTCTTTCTGGTCCAAAGTGGGCCAAACACAAAGAAGAGAGACGGACTCGCAACAGAAAAGCCAATCAGCTGATCATTGATCAGTTTCATGATTGGCCCTCCTTTTTCAATTTACCTAAACCTATCTAGGTTTAGGTAAATTGCTCCATATATCGGTTGTTAAGCTTAACATGGGAATGCTTTACAAAGATTCAGAGACGAACTTACACACTTGCTTTACTTCTCTCTGGGATAACTTCCTCGGAGATGAAATGCTGGTTTGGTAGCGAGGCTCCAAATACACACAGCCGCTCTATCACGTGATGCACACTGCTCCGACGTGCTACGGTTATGAACTGAGTTACGCCGTGTGGCAAGTTTTGTGAGATGGTTTTTGATATTTAATGGATCGGATTACATTTTTTATTTCTCTTCGATATCCGATCCAGTAATTTACGTCAGTATCGGACCGATACCGATACGTAATATCGGATCGGTCCATCTCTAGTCCATACACCTGAAAGTCCCGAAAACGCATTGCGAATTCTGTTTTGAGTCTACGGATGTATCCGTGTATTTCCGGGGTGCTGATGCTGCGCTGAGCAGACAGCTCCTGAAGAATTTGAAGTGTCGGAATGTGGAAATTTCAACATCGCTTGGAAAAAAAACTGCCAGCGAGCAACGTCCCTCTCACCGGTAGGCTAAGTTATTTACAAGCTGAATGTGGTTGTTGGGGTTAGCTAAGATACCGTCATTAAGAAGCGGCACAACTAATGTGTCTATGCGAGCTAATGTGCGATGTGCACCGCTGGCCCAGCCATTTATTTTTAATGCACCTTCTCCGATTAATTCACTGCCTGTTGTGCCATTAGTTAACCCTTCACAGCTGGCACGCGTGCCCAGCGTTGCCGACCCCTGCGGTACACTATGCCAGCCACTTCGTTATGGCATTCCATGTATGCCCTGCCTGCTAGCATCTTGCACGTTGCTGTTATGTGTTGGATTGTCTCAGGGGCATCTTTACACATCCTGCCCTAGAATATTGCCTGGTGTGACAGACCCCAGCCTCTATGCACCTTGTCTTCTGTGCTGTCTTTCAGTAGGATTTCTTGATGTCAGCCACTTCCTCTATCTGCCATAGGTACATAATGTGCAGGGGCTTGTCCTTTCATGATGGTTCCTCCTCCTTCTTGGGTTTCACTGAGCACACGGTCGGTCATGGAAACTTACATTAATTAGTCCCAAGCCTCCTTCCTTCTGCTTAGCGTACAGCCTCACTGTGCTAGACTTAGAATGAAACCCTCCATGCATGGTCAGGAGCTTCCTGGTCTTGATGTCAGTGGCTTCTACCTCCTCCTTTGGCCATCTTATTATCCCAGCAGGGTACCTGATCACGGGCAGGACGTAGTCATTATGTGTTGCATCCTTCTCCCATATGCTCTTCCAGTATTGCTCAGTCTCCACCCTTTGTGGAGCTGTTGTCATATTGTTGCCCTGCCACTGGGAATATACCTTGGATGGTTCTGTGGAGAACAGCTAGTTTATTCTTCTGCCTTCAATCTCTCCGGTATACCTCGTCAAGCGGCTGGCCAAACCTGTGAGTCTTTGTTTGGTAGTTTCCAAGACCTCAGGTATGGACAGCAAGCTCAGATGGCTACATTCTGAGCCGATCACATATCAATCTGATACCAATATCAGCAAACTGGTATCTATACTAGGGATATTTGGATTGCTTCGCCTACTTCTACTAAACCAGTAACATAAAAACTGAAAACATTTTCCAGCAGTGCTGATGTGGTATAGCATTTGGTTTCTTGCTATACATACCATCACAGCAATCACACGTAATCCATTTTCTTTTCTACTGTATTACAAAAAATTAATGCAACTCATCTGCACCTCTTCAAGTATTTGTCAGACTCAATAGCTTGGTCTCAGTAATGATAGAAATGCTATATAATATTTATTCATTACATTTTTTCTTTTCTTGTTTATTTTAAAGCTTCATTGTAACTGCTACTATACTAGTACAAAAAAGTATACTTCAAAATGTTGACATTTTTTGGGAAGTGAAAATCCTTCACAGTAGCAACCCAAAAACTGACCACATATAACAAACATACTTAACAAAATCTATATAATCTCAAATAATTTCTTTGATATTTTAACAGTTTTGATTTTATAGTCAAAAAATAATAATAATTTTAAATTAGTAACTTTTGCTAGGTTTACAGCTACCATCCACACAAGTCTGGGTTTCTAAAATTCAGACTTTTCTTGGGAAAACTTCTTACCTGTTTTTTCTCCCCGGTCTGAACAAGCATAAAGAAATTTTTGGAAACAGTGACACAGACACACGTATGTGCTTCCTGATTGGATCTTATCAATCATGTTTCCTCAACTGACTTGTCACATCAGTATCTTGTGACTCTTTTCCAAAGGAAACAAAAACAAAGTGCTTAAATCAGCACACAAAGAACTACAAGGGTTGCTTGCTGGCTTTGTTGTCCATGTCTATTTTATACATGCAGATAGTGTGACCAGTCAATTAACTGTAATGGTCACCTATTAATTTTCAAGTATGGACATAGATCATTCCTCAAATGCTGCCAAAATGCTTGTCTACAAGGAAATTTTCAACTGCCATTTTAAAATTAAAGTTTTTAATATCTCTCTCTCTCTCTCTCTCTCTCTCTCTCTCTCTCTCTCTCTCTCTCTCTCTCTCTCTCTCTATATATATATCTCTCTCTCTCTCTC
>NW_005187644.1:639366-641204 GCF_000239375.1 Pundamilia nyererei | reverse complement strand
ATATATATATACATATATATATATATATATATAAAAACAAAATGTAATATTAGACAAATATAAGTAAAAATCAAAGGCTTTTAAATGTTGAGTTAATTTATTAAGAGAAAAAGAAAATATACTTTTTCACATAGACCTAGATAGGTTTAGGTAAATTGAAAAAGGAGGGCCAGATGTCCTTGGGTTATCCTTGTCTAACATTAAAATTTGCTCTGAATCATGTAAGTGTGACAAATATCCCCCCCAAAAAAATACGACAAAGGTTGTTTTTTTTAAAAAATAAAAATAAAATAAAAAAAGCAAGGTAGGCAGTAAGCAATATAAACACTGACCATTAAATGCTTTTTCTATTAATTATTAATATTAGTGTCTTCCAAACACGCTCAGATTGCTCAAAATGTAATAGTGTCAATGACAAACTATGTGTATTTCAGCACAGACTGTTGCCTGTGAGGTTTTAATTGGAGTTTGGTGCAATAATAACTAACAAGTAGATGTAACACCGAAAGCCACTTTTTCCAGTGGTAGTAATCCAGGCTAAGCTGCTAAATCCTACGTACAAGCCATGATCTGTATCAACTAACACCCAAGACAACTTAAGAAAAGCGAATTACTTTTGACAATCACAATCTACCAAAATTAACTTTGACTACTGTCTGACTGGGAGGTTTTTTCTTTTGTAAACAGCTGATGCATGTTTTGTCGACGTCGTAGATGTGTCATACTTAAAGGAAATAACTAATACGAACACACATTGTAACAAGAGCTAAGTTTTGAGTATAAACTGATATGGATTTCTCTTACAAATAAAGAAAAGCAGGCGTCTCACAGTAACTGTTAAGAAAATAGCTGTTAGAAAGAGGCGCATTAACTTTTAGTACTCACACCCCAGTAAGTTCATACGATATTTTGGATGCAGTGTGCTACCCCAGCCACATCTTTTTTGTTTACATTAGAAAGCTAGGCCTGCTAATGTTAGCTACCTAGCTGACAAGAAAGAAAACGACAGATCAACTTTAAATGGCATACAGACGTGTCTTCACTGGTTCAAATGTTCTAGATATAATGTTTTATTAACATTATTCCCCACTGGAACAGGCAAATCCCAACAGCTCAATTATAATATGAGATAAACGTGCTAACTGATCGTGGAGACAGCGCTAGCTAGAAAGACCTCATCTTCAGTGTTTTGCAGCTGGAAGAAGCAAACACAGTACACTACAGTGGAGAAAGTACATTTGACAAATGAATCGGTATTTAATTCGATTTTCAAAACACCTCGTTGCTGTATATATTACGTTAATTAGAGTACTTCAGCGTCAACACTACCGAAGCTTGCTACACCCATCTACTGAATGAGCCCATCTTACCTGCTCATCAAATCTAGTAATCACGGCCTGGACCCATTCCACTGGTTTGTGAGCCGCCATGACCAGGCGGACGGACACCGCAGCCCTCTGCTGCTAAATCCAAGATGCAAGACCGCAGCTGACGGGCTTAGTAATGCATGGAAATTGTCTTGAATCTGTGGGAAAGGACGAAAGGGGCGAGATTTTTTCTCCTTCTTTAGGATTCACCATCCCACCGCCATGACACACTACCGGAAGTCTTCTTCACAGAAACTGACTGGGGGGCGGGCGGTGCAGGGTCAAGTTAGCCGTAATGAAAAAGGACACTTCCAGGCACTGTTTTCAAGATTCATCATCATTTTGATTTTCATTATGCAACATGTATGCTACATGTAACACGGTATGCTATGCCAACAGATACACATAAATATATATAAATATATATACATTGATATATATTTGTGTGTGTGTGTGTGTGTGTGTGTGTGT